>NC_074695.1:1413445-1513445 GCF_029448725.1 Salvelinus fontinalis
TATAGGACAGGCTGACAGACAGATCTAGTCTACTGTAGCTACAGTATAGGACAGACAGATCTAGTCTACTGTAGCTACAGTATAGGACAGACTGATCTAGTCTACTGTAGCTACAGTACAGGACAGACTGACAGACAGATCTAGTCTACTGTAGCTACAGTATAGGACAGGCTGACAGACAGATCTAGTCTACTGTAGCTACAGTATAGGACAGACAGATCTAGTCTACTGTAGCTACAGTATTAAACAGCCATGACTAGCAGAGAGGCTGTTGCCTACATACAGACTTGAAATCATTGGCCACTTTAATAAATTATTCACTAGTCACTTTATTAAATAATGTTTCCATATCTTGCATTACTCATCTCATATGTACATACTGTATTTTATGCCATCTATTGCATCTTGCCTATGCCGCTCTGTCATTGCTCATCCATATATTTACATGTATATACTCTAGAGACACAAGCATTCCGCTGCACTCGCATTAACATCTGCTAACCATGTGTGTGTGACCAATAACTTTTGATTTGATTTAAGGGAATTGCTGTTACAAGAAAATGTTCAGAGTATGTAACATCTAGCACTTTGAATCAGGTGATTCAATCCCTGGTCCTATCACACTTAGAGTACTGTCCAGTTATATGGTCAATCCCTGGTGCTATCACACTTAGAGTACTGTCCAGTTATGTGGTCAATCCCTGGTCCTATCACACTTAGAGTACTGTCCAGTTATATGGTCAATCCCTGGTCCTATCACACTTAGAGTACTGTCCAGTTATGTGGTCAATCCCTGGTCCTATCACACTTAGAGTACTGTCCGGTTATATGGTCAATCCCTGGTCCTATCACACTTAGAGTACTGTCCAGTTATATGGTCAATCCCTGGTCCTATCACACTTAGAGTACTGTCCAGTGATATGGTCAATCCCTGGTCCTATCACACTTAGAGTACTGTCCAGTTATATGGTCAATCCCTGGTCCTATCACACTTAGAGTACTGTCCAGTTATATGGTCAATCTGCAGCAAAGAAAGATATTTAAAAAAAGCTCCAAATGGCTCAAAACATGGCTGCCAGATTATCTCTTCATTGCTCTAAACAGGTTTGTAGATTATCTTTGCATTGCTCTAAACAGGTTGGTAGATTATCTCTTCATTGCTCTACACAGGGTTGGTAGATTATCTCTTCATTGCTCTAAACAGGTTGGTAGATTATCTCTTCATTGCTCTAAACAGGGTTGGTAGATTATCTCTTCATTGCTCTAAACAGGGTTGGTAGATTATCTCTTCATTGCTCTAAACAGGTTGGTAGATTATCTCTTCATTGCTCTAAACAGGTTTGTAGATTATCTCTTCATTGCTCTAAACAGGTTGGTAGATTATCTCTTCATTGCTCTACACAGGGTTGGTAGATTATCTCTT
Source organism: Salvelinus fontinalis (assembly GCF_029448725.1). Classification (NCBI taxonomy): domain Eukaryota; kingdom Metazoa; phylum Chordata; class Actinopteri; order Salmoniformes; family Salmonidae; genus Salvelinus; species Salvelinus fontinalis. Next base: position 1,414,869 of record NC_074695.1, read on the forward strand.
CATTGCTCTAAACAGGTTGGTAGATTATCTCTTCATTGCTCTAAACAGGGTTGGTAGATTATCTCTTCATTGCTCTAAACAGGGTTGGTAGATTATCTCTTCATTGCTCTAAACAGGTTGGTAGATTATCTCTTCATTGCTCTAAACAGGTTGGTAGATTATCTCTTCATTGCTCTACACAGGGTTGGTAGATTATCTCTTCATTGCTCTAAACAGGTTGGTAGATTATCTCTTCATTGCTCTAAACAGGGTTGGTAGATTATCTCTTCATTGCTCTAAACAGGTTGGTAGATTATCTCTTCATTGCTCTACACAGGGTTGGTAGATTATCTCTTCATTGCTCTAAACAGGTTGGTAGATTATCTCTTCATTGCTCTACACAGGGTTGGTAGATTATCTCTTCATTGCTCTAAACAGGTTGGTAGATTATCTCTTCATTGCTCTAAACAGGGTTGGTAGATTATCTCTTCATTGCTCTAAACAGGGTTGGTAGATTATCTCTTCATTGCTCTAAACAGGTTGGTAGATTATCTCTTCATTGCTCTAAACAGGTTGGTAGATTATCTCTTCATTGCTCTACACAGGGTTGGTAGATTATCTCTTCATTGCTCTAAACAGGTTGGTAGATTATCTCTTCATTGCTCTAAACAGGGTTGGTAGATTATCTCTTCATTGCTCTAAACAGGTTGGTAGATTATCTCTTCATTGCTCTACACAGGGTTGGTAGATTATCTCTTCATTGCTCTAAACAGGTTGGTAGATTATCTCTTCATTGCTCTAAACAGGGTTGGTAGATTATCTCTTCATTGCTCTAAACAGGGTTGGTAGATTATCTCTTCATTGCTCTAAACAGGTTGGTAGATTATCTCTTCATTGCTCTAAACAGGGTTGGTAGATTATCTCTTCATTGCTCTAAACAGGGCTGGTAGATTATCTCTTCATTGCTCTAAACAGGTTGGTAGATTATCTCTTCATTGCTCTAAACAGGGTTGGTAGATTATCTCTTCATTGCTCTAAACAGGGTTGGTAGATTATCTCTTCATTGCTCTAAACAGGGTTGGTAGATTATCTCTTCATTGCTCTAAACAGGGCTGGTAGATTATCTCTTCATTGCTCTAAACAGGGTTGGTAGATTATCTCTTCATTGCTCTAAACAGGGCTGGTAGATTATCTCTTCATTGCTCTAAACAGGGTTGGTAGATTATCTCTTCATTGCTCTAAACAGGGCTGGTAGATTATCTCTTCATTGCTCTAAACAGGGTTGGTAGATTATCTCTTCATTGCTCTAAACAGGTTGGTAGATTATCTCTTCATTGCTCTAAACAGGTTGGTAGATTATCTCTTCATTGCTCTAAACAGGGCTGGTAGATTATCTCTTCATTGCTCTAAACAGGGTTGGTAGATTATCTCTTCATTGCTCTAAACAGGTTGGTAGATTATCTCTTCATTGCTCTAAACAGGTTGGTAGATTATCTCTTCATTGCTCTAAACAGGGCTGGTAGATTATCTCTTCATTGCTCTAAACAGGGTTGGTAGATTATCTCTTCATTGCTCTAAACAGGTTGGTAGATTATCTCTTCATTGCTCTAAACAGGGCTGGTAGATTATCTCTTCATTGCTCTAAACAGGGTTGGTAGATTATCTCTTCATTGCTCTAAACAGGGTTGGTAGATTATCTCTTCATTGCTCTAAACAGGTTGGTAGATTATCTCTTCATTGCTCTAAACAGGGTTGGTAGATTATCTCTTCATTGCTCTAAACAGGGCTGGTAGATTATCTCTTCATTGCTCTAAACAGGTTGGTAGATTATCTCTTCATTGCTCTAAACAGGGCTGGTAGATTATCTCTTCATTGCTCTAAACAGGGTTGGTAGATTATCTCTTCATTGCTCTAAACAGGGTTGGTAGATTATCTCTTCATTGCTCTAAACAGGGCTGGTAGATTATCTCTTCATTGCTCTAAACAGGTTGGTAGATTATCTCTTCATTGCTCTAAACAGGGCTGGTAGATTATCTCTTCATTGCTCTAAACAGGTTGGTAGATTATCTCTTCATTGCTCTAAACAGGTTGGTAGATTATCTCTTCATTGCTCTAAACAGGTTGGTAGTGTAACGGTCCTGACCTGTTTTATGTTGTTTTTGTATGTGTTTATGGTCAGGGCGTGTGTTTTGGGTGGGCAGTCTATGTTTTGTATTTCTAGGTTGGTTTTTGTGTTCGGCCTGGTATGATTCTCAATTAGAGACAGGTGTGTATCGTTTGTCTCTAATTGAGAGTCATACTAAGGCAGCCAGGGTTTCACTGGGGTTTTGTGGGTGTTTGTTCCTGTGTCCACACATGGACAGTTGAAGGTTAGTCACGTTTGTTGTTTTGTAGTTTGTAGTGTCTTGTTTGCTGTTTTCATTAAAAGATGGCTTATTTCCCTCAATCCGCATCTTGGTCCTATCCATGCTCCTTCTCGTCTAAGGGGGAGAACAACATTGACTGCCTTTACAGAAACACCCACCACAACAGGACCAAGCGGATTGAGGAGAGAGAAAAGAAACTACAGCAATGGGGAAAAGAGGAATGGACTTGGGAGGAGATTCTGGACGGAGAAGGACCCTGGGCAGAGCCAGAGGAGTGTCGCCGCCCCAAAGCGGAGCTGGAGGCAGCAAAGGCGGAGAGGAGGTTTTATGAGGCAAAAGCAAGGCAGAGCGGCTGGAAGCCTGAGAGGCTCACCCAAAAATTTCTTGGGGGGGGGGGGGGGGGGTAAAGGGGAGTGTGGCGAAGCCGGGTTGGATACCTGAGCCAACTCCCCGGGCTTGCCGTGGAGTAAGAGGGCGTCGTACTGGTCAGACACCGTGTTATGCGGTAAAGCGCACGGTGTCCCCAGTACGCGTGCTTAGCCCAGTGCGGGCTATTCCACCTTGCCGCACTGGGAGGGCTAGGTTGGGCATCGAGCCGAGTGCCATGAAGCCGGCCCAACGTATCTGGTCTCCAGTACGTCTCCTCGGGCCGGCGTACATGGCACCAGCCTTACAGGTGGTGTCCCCGGTTCGCCTGCATAGCCCAGTGCGGGCTATTCCACCTCGCCGCACTGGCAGGGCTACGGGGACCATTCAACCTGGTAGGGTTGGGGAGGCTCGGTGCTCAAGAGCACGTGTCCTCCTTCACGGTCCGGTATATCCGGCGCCACCTTCCCACCCCAGCTCAGTACCACCAGTGCCTACACCACGCACCAGGCTTCCAGTGCATCTCCAGAGCCCTGTTCCTCTTCCACGCACTCTCCCTATGGTGCGTGTCTCCAGCCCGGTACCTCCAGTTCCGGTACCACGCACCAGGCCTAGAGTGCGCCACGAGAGTCCAGTGTGCCCAGTTCCTGTTCCCCGCACTCGCCCTGAGGTGCGAGCCCTCAGCCCGGTACCTCCAGTTCCGGTACCACGCACCAGGCCTATAGTGCGTCTCAGCCGGCCAGAGTCTGCCGTCTGCCTAGCGCCAGAGCCGTCCAGCCATGACCTGCCGGAGCCGTCCAGCCATGACCTGCCGGAGCCGTCCAGCCAGGACCTGCCGGAGCCGTCCAGCCAGGACCTGCCGGAGCCCGTCCAGCCAGGACCTGCCGGAGCCCGTCCAGCCAGGACCTGCCGGAGTCCCTCAGCCCGGACCTGCCGGAGTCCCTCAGCCCGGACCTGCCGGAGTCCCTCAGCCCGGACCTGCCGGAGTCCCTCAGCCCGGACCTGCCGGAGTCCCTCAGCCCGGACCTGCCGGAGTCCCTCAGCCCGGACCTGCCGGAGTCCCTCAGCCCGGACCTGCCGGAGTCCCTCAGCCCGGACCTGCCGGAGTCCCTCAGCCCGGACCTGCCGGAGTCCCTCAGCCAGGACCTGCCGGAGTCCCTCAGCCAGGACCTGCCGGAGTCCCTCAGCCAGGACCTGCCGGAGTCCCTCAGCCAGGACCTGCCGGAGTCCCTCAGCCAGGACCTGCCGGAGTCCCTCAGCCAGGACCTGCCGGAGTCCCTCAGCCAGGACCTGCCGGAGTCCCTCAGCCAGGACCTGCCGGAGTCCCTCAGCCAGGACCTGCCGGAGTCCCTCAGCCAGGACCTGCCGGAGTCCCTCAGCCAGGACCTGCCGGAGTCCCTCAGCCAGGACCTGCCGGAGTCCCTCAGCCAGGACCTGCCGGAGTCCCTCAGCCAGGACCTGCCGGAGTCCCTCAGCCAGGACCTGCCGGAGTCCCTCAGCCAGGACCTGCCGGAGTCCCTCAGCCAGGACCTGCCGGAGTCCCTCAGCCAGGACCTGCCGGAGTCCCTCAGCCAGGACCTGCCGGAGTCCCTCAGCCAGGACCTGCCGCCCCTTATCCCGGTGCTGCCCCTTATCCCGGTGCTGCCCCTTCATTTAGGTGGTGTTAGTGGGAGGGTGGTCATTGGGAGGGGGATAAAGAAGCGGGGATTGATTATGGTGGGGTGGGGACCTCGCCCTCAGCCTGAGCCACCACCGTGGTCAACTGCCCACCCAGACCCTCCCCTGGACTTTGTGCTGGTGCGCCCGGCGTTCGCACCTTGAGGGGGGGGTTCTGTAACGGTCCTGACCTGTTTTATGTTGTTTTTGTATGTGTTTATGGTCAGGGCGTGTGTTTTGGGTGGGCAGTCTATGTTTTGTATTTCTAGGTTGGTTTTTGTGTTCGGCCTGGTATGATTCTCAATTAGAGACAGGTGTGTATCGTTTGTCTCTAATTGAGAGTCATACTAAGGCAGCCAGGGTTTCACTGGGGTTTTGTGGGTGTTTGTTCCTGTGTCCACACATGGACAGTTGAAGGTTAGTCACGTTTGTTGTTTTGTAGTTTGTAGTGTCTTGTTTGCTGTTTTCATTAAAAGATGGCTTATTTCCCTCAATCCGCATCTTGGTCCTATCCATGCTCCTTCTCGTCTAAGGGGGAGAACAACATTGACTGCCTTTACAGGTAGATTATCTCTTCATTGCTCTAAACAGGGTTGGTAGATTATCTCTTCATTGCTCTAAACAGGTTGGTAGATTATCTCTTCATTGCTCTAAACAGGGTTGGTAGATTATCTCTTCATTGCTCTATCTGTATGAATATTATCCAAATGCATCAGAATCTCTCATTGCGTCACGTTGAAAACAAATTACTATCCAGTCTTATGATGTTCTTTAGGAATTTTATTTTTATTTTTTAAGTGTTTTTCAGGCCAGTTAGTACATTTTGGGTATTTTCTTAGGATCTCCATTAGCTGTTGCAAAAGCAGCAGCTACTCTTCCTGGGGTCCACACAGAAAATGAAACATAATACAGAATAACATAATACAGAACATCATTAGACAAGAACAGCTCAAGGACATGCAATAATGTCTCTATATAATACTGTACGTTTCCTTGAATTTGTTCTGGATTTGGGGACTGTGAAAAGACACCTGGTGGCATGTCTAGTGGGGTAAGTGTGTGTGTGTGTGTGTGTGTGTGTGTGCGTGCGTGCGTGCGTCAGAGCTGTGTTGCAAGTTGACTATGCAAACAATTTGGGATTTTCAACACATTAATGTTTCTTATAAAAAGAAGTGATGCAGTCAGTCTCTCCTCAACTCTGAGCCAAGAGAGACTGACATGCATAGTATTTATATCAGCCCTCTGATTACAATGAAGGGAAAGACGTGTCACTCTGTTCTGGGCCAGCTGCAGTTTAACTAGGTCTTTCCTTGCTGCATTGGACCACACGACTGGACAATAATCAAGATTAGATAAAACTAGAGCCGGCAAGACTTGCTTTGTGGAATGTGGTGTCAAGAGCATCTCTTTATTACAGACAGACCTCTCCCCATCTTTACAACCATTGAATCTATATGTTTTGATCATGACAGTTTACAATCTAAGGTAACGCCAAGTACTTTAGTCTCCTCAACTTGTTCAACAGACACACCATTCATTACCAGATTCAGCTGAGGTCTAGAACTTAGGGAATGATTTGTACCAAATACAATGCTCTTAGTTTAGAGATGTTCAGGACCAGTTTATTACTGGCCACCTATTCTAAAACAGAAAAACTCTTTGTCGAGGGTTTCAGTGACTTCATTAGCTGTGGTTGCTGATGGGTAAATGGTTGAATCATCAGCATACATGGACACACATGCTTTGTTTAATGCCAGAGGCAGGTCATTGGTAAAGAAAAAGTACATACCAGCAACACGCATAGCCACCAAACCAGACAGGCAAATTCAGGGCAGCTAAGACAAGCCAAGCCAAGGACAAATCGCCTTAAATCTACAGTTTTATATAGAGCCATAGCTGAATGGAAGTCTTTACCAATCCATATTTCTCAGGCAAAAAGTAAATCCACCTTCAAGAAAAAAAAAAAAAAAAACATCTAATGCGAAATAGAAAGCAACTGAATCTGAAGTGTTTCCTGTCAGGTATTTTAATTGTCTGTATTGTTTACTTGTTTAATGTTTGTGAAGTCTTGATTTGTGGTTGTTTGTAATGTCTTGTTAATTGGTGTTGGACCCCAGGAAGATTAGCTAACGTTACGGCGTTAGCTAATCGGGATCCTAATCAAAATTACACCGGTAGACGGTGTCCTTCGCTCCCACCTGCCAAACACCTGCCGTCGTTAATAACTAGGCACGATATATCGGTGAACATATCGGAATCAGCCGATATTATCTAAAAACGCCAACATCGGCCCGATGTCTAGTTTAACGCTGATGTGCAAAACCGATGTTAAAACTGACGTGCATACCTATATAACGTAGGTACATGACGTAAATGCCGCCATGTAAACTGTTGCGCTATACGTGCAACACAGCATTCCTAACCTAGCCCACAATGTCTGCTGTGTGGAACGAGCTGTCGACAAGTCGAGCAGTCATTTGAAAGAGTAAGAACATTTCAGCGAGACGATGCATACAAAGCCCTCCCCCGCCCTCCCTTGGGCAAATCCGACCACGACGCCATCTTGCTCCTTCCGTCTTATTGGCAGAAACTCAAACAGGATGTACCCGTGATGAGAATCATTCAACGCTGGTCCGACCAATCGGAAGCGACGCTTCAAGATTGTTTTGATCAAGCGGACTGGAATATATTCCCGTCAGCCTCAGAGAATTTCATCGATCTATACGCTGACTCGGTGAATGTGTTTATAAAGAAGTGCATTGGAGATGTTGTACCCACTGTGACTATTAAAACCTTCCCTAACCAGAAACCGTCGATGGATGGCGGCATTCGCGCAAAACTGAAAGCGCGATCCACCACATTTAACCATGGAAAGATGTCTGGGAATATGACTGAATATAAACAGTGTAGTGATTCCCTCCGTAAGGCAATCGAACAAGCGAAATGCCAGTACAGGGACAAGGTGGAGTCGCCATTCAACGGCTCAGACACGAGACGTACGTGGCAGGGTCTACAGAAAATCACGGACTACAAAAAGAAAACCAGCCACGTCACGGACACTGACGTCACGCTTCCAGACAAACTAAACACCTTCTTTGCCCGCTTTGATGACAATACAGTGCCACCGTCGCGGCCTGCTAACAAGGACTGCTGTAATACAGCCTGGATTTGAACCAAGGACTGTAGTGACGACCTCTTGCACTGAGATGCAGTGCCTTAGACCGCTGCGTCCATGTGTGTGTGTAACTATTTCACTGTACTAGAATGCATAAAAGGCAGCTACAATTTTAAATATCGGTTATCGGTATTGTTTTTTTTTGTCAAGGAAAATATTGGATATCGGTATCAGCCAAAAATTCCCACTGGGAATGTGATGAAAGAAATAAAAGCTGAAATAAATAATTGTCTCTAATATTATTCTGACATTTCACATTCTTAAAATAAAGTGGTGATCCTAACTGACCTAAGACAGGGAATTTTTACTAGGATTAAATGTCAGGAATTGTGAAAAACTGACTTTAAATGTATTTGGCGAAGGTGTATGTAAACTTCCGACTTCAACTGTACATGACCACTCTTGCTTTATTCATTACTGAAGATAAATCATTAGTAAAGATAGAGAAGTGGGCCTAGGCAGCTTCCTTGAGGAACACCACGGTGTATATCTTTACTGATTGAAAAGCACGTTTAACCTTCTCCTGGATAGATCGTTTTCCATCCAGGATGGAGCTGCAGACTTAAAACCATTACATTTGAGTTTACCTAGTAACAGTTCATGATCAACTACATCAAAAGCAGCACTGAAATCTAGCAACACTGCCCCAACTAACTTCCTGTCACCCATACTCTTTAACCAATCACCTGTCATTCATGCTAAGGCCGTACTCGTAGAATGCCCTTCTTTGTATGCTGGAAACCCGTTATCAGACCATTACATGAGAAATAATCATTGACTTGTACAGATACAATTGTTTTCCAATAATTCACTTAACACAGGCAGCAAATTTATAGGACAACTAATGGGACCAGTGAATGCAGATTTTTTTTTCCTTAGGTAGTGGAATAACCTTTGACCCTTTCCAGACTTCTGGGAACACCCCATACATCAAGCACTTGTTAAAAAATATGAGAGATTTGGTTAGCTGTAACTCTAAGCAATTTGGCGTCTAGATGATCTGTACCAGGTGACGTGTCATCAGAAAGAGACAACAGCATCCTTTCTACCCCTTCCCTTTCCACCTCTTCCCTTTCCACCTCTTCCCTTTCCACCTCTTCCCTTTCCACCTCTTCCCTTTCTACCTCTTCCCTTTCCACCTCTTCCCTTTCCACCTCTTCCCTTTCTACCTCTTCCCTTTCTACCTCTTCCCTTTCCACCTCTTCCCTTTCCACCCCTTCCCTTTCCACCTCTTCCCTTTCCACCTCTTCCCTTTCCACCCCTTCCCTTCCCTTTCTACCTCTTCCCTTTCCACCCCTTCCCTTTCTACCTCTTCCCTTTCCACCTCTTCCCTTTCCACCTCTTCCCTTTCCACCTCTTCCCTTTCTACCTCTTCCCTTTCCACCTCTTCCCTTTCCACCTCTTCCCTTTCCACCTCTTCCCTTTCCACCCCTTCCCTTCCCTTTCTACCTCTTCCCTTTCCACCTCTTCCCTTCCCTTTCTACCTCTTCCCTTTCCACCTCTTCCCTTTCCACCTCTTCCCTTTCCACCTCTTCCCTTTCCACCTCTTCCCTTTCCACCTCTTCCCTTTCCACCTCTTCCCTTTCCACCCCTTCCCTTTCCACCTCTTCCCTTTCCACCTCTTCCCTTTCCACCTCTTCCCTTCCCTTTCCACCTCTTCCCTTTCCACCTCTTCCCTTTCTACCTCTTCCCTTTCCACCTCTTCCCTTTCCACCTCTTCCCTTCCCTTTCCACCTCTTCCCTTTCTACCTCTTCCCTTTCCACCTCTTCCCTTTCCACCTCTTCCCTTTCTACCTCTTCCCTTTCCACCTCTTCCCTTTCCACCTCTTCCCTTCCCTTTCTACCTCTTCCCTTTCCACCTCTTCCCTTTCCACCTCTTCCCTTTCCACCTCTTCCCTTTCCACCTCTTCCCTTTCCACCTCTTCCCTTCCCTTTCTACCTCTTCCCTTTCCACCTCTTCCCTTTCCACCTCTTCCCTTTCCACCTCTTCCCTTTCCACCTCTTCCCTTTCCACCTCTTCCCTTTCCACCTCTTCCCTTTCCACCTCTTCCCTTTCCACCTCTTCCCTTCCCACCCCTTCCCTTTCTACCTCTTCCCTTTCCACCTCTTCCCTTTCCACCTCTTCCCTTTCCACCTCTTCCCTTCCCACCCCTTCCCTTTCTACCTCTTCCCTTTCCACCTCTTCCCTTTCCACCTCTTCCCTTCCCTTTCCACCTCTTCCCTTTCTACCTCTTCCCTTTCCACCTCTTCCCTTTCCACCTCTTCCCTTTCTACCTCTTCCCTTTCCACCTCTTCCCTTTCCACCTCTTCCCTTCCCTTTCTACCTCTTCCCTTTCCACCTCTTCCCTTTCCACCTCTTCCCTTTCCACCTCTTCCCTTTCCACCTCTTCCCTTTCCACCTCTTCCCTTCCCTTTCTACCTCTTCCCTTTCCACCTCTTCCCTTTCCACCTCTTCCCTTTCCACCTCTTCCCTTTCCACCTCTTCCCTTTCCACCTCTTCCCTTCCCACCTCTTCCCTTTCCACCTCTTCCCTTTCCACCTCTTCCCTTTCCACCTCTTCCCTTTCTACCTCTTCCCTTTCCACCTCTTCCCTTTCCACCTCTTCCCTTTCCACCTCTTCCCTTTCCACCTCTTCCCTTTCCACCTCTTCCCTTTCCACCTCGTCCCTTCCCACCTCTTCCCTTTCCACCTCTTCCCTTTCCACCTCTTCCCTTTCTACCTCTTCCCTTTCCACCCCTTCCCTTTCTACCTCGTCCCTTTCTACCTCTTCCCTTTCCACCTCTTCCCTTTCTACCTCTTCCCTTTCCACCCCTTCCCTTTCTACCTCGTCCCTTTCTACCTCTTCCCTTTCCACCTCTTCCCTTTCTACCTCTTCCCTTTCCACCCCTTCCCTTTCTACCTCTTCCCTTTCTACCTCTTCCCTTTCCACCTCTTCCCTTCCCACCTCTTCCCTTTCCACCTCTTCCCTTTCCACCTCTTCCCTTCCCACCTCTTCCCTTTCCACCTCTTCCCTTTCCACCTCTTCCCTTCCCACCTCTTCCCTTTCCACCTCTTCCCTTTCCACCTCTTCCCTTTCTACCTCTTCCCTTTCCACCTCTTCCCTTTCCACCTCTTCCCTTTCCACCTCTTCCCTTTCCACCTCTTCCCTTTCCACCCCTTCCCTTTCCACCTCTTCCCTTTCCACCTCTTCCCTTCCCACCTCTTCCCTTTCCACCTCTTCCCTTCCCACCTCTTCCCTTTCCACCTCTTCCCTTCCCACCCCTTCCCTTTCCACCTCTTCCCTTTCCACCTCTTCCCTTTCCACCTCTTCCCTTTCCACCTCGTCCCTTCCCACCTCTTCCCTTTCCACCTCTTCCCTTTCTACTTGGTGAAATTCAAACCTGCATTGCCTCTCCTTCATGATACAATCTGTTATAAGGGTATATGACATGGAGCCATCAGTTGGAATCATAGCATTCCTCAACTTGTCCACTTTGCCTGTAAAATATTAATTAAAGTAGTTTGCGATGTCGTGTGGTTTTGTAATAAATATACCCTCTGATTCAACAAAAGAGGCGGACATGTTTGAATTCCTACCTATAATAGTGTTCAACAGTTCTCCACAGTTTTTTCCCATCACCCTTCACTTCATCCATTTTGTGCCGATAGAATCCCTTCTTCTTTCCCTTGTTTAGCGTTTTGGTCACGAGATGTCTTCATTTACAATATGCTAATCAAACAGAGTGCCAGATTTATCTGCTACTTTTTTGGCATGAGCTCATCATCGATCCATGGGGCACCGTCTGACCTCACAGTGCATTTTCTTAAAGGGGCGTGCTTAAAGGGGCGTTCTCATCAGCTATACTCATAAATAATTTCATAAACAAACTTAGTGACATTTCAGGATCATCCTTACTACACACTTCTAACCATTGCACATTCTTAATGTCATCCACAAATGAGTCCTTGGTATTTTAGTTTTCCTAGTGAGTGAGTCCTGATTGAACCCTCAGTAGGACCTGCAGTAGATTACGTTAGGGCCAGCCTTGGGTATTGTAGTTAACCTAGTGAGTGAGTCCTGATTGAACCCTCAGTAGGACCTGCAGTAGATTACGTTAGGGCCAGCCTTGGATATTGTAGTTAACCTAGTGAGTGAGTCCTGATTGAACCCTCTGTAGGACCTGCAGTAGATTTACGTTAGGGCCAGCCTTGGGTATTGTAGTTAACCTAGTGAGTGAGTCCTGATTGAACCCTCTGTAGGACCTGCAGTAGATTACGTTAGGGCCAGCCTTGGGTATTTACGTTTTCCTAGTGAGTTCAACCAAGTTATGATCACTGTAACCTAGTGAGTGAGACCAAGTTATGATCACTGTAACCTAGTGAGTGAGACCAAGTTATGATCACTGTAACCTAGTGAGTTCAAACAAGTTATGATCACTATAACCTAGTGAGTTCAACCAAGTTATGATCACTGTAACCCAGTGAGTTCAACCAAGTTATGATCACTGTAACCTAGTGAGTTCAACCAAGTTATGATCACTGTAACCTAGTGAGTTCAACCAAGTTATGATCACTGTAACCTAGTGAGTTCAACCAAGTTATGATCACTGTAACCTAGTGATTTCAACCAAGTTATGATCACTGTAATCTATTGAGTTCAACCAAGTTATGATCACTGTAACCTAGTGAGTGAGACCAAGTTATGATCACTGTAACCTAGTGAGTTCAACCAAGTTATGATCACTGTAACCTAGTGAGTTCAACCAAGTTATGATCACTGTAACCTAGTGAGTTCAACCAAGTTATGATCACTATAACCTAGTGAGTTCAACCAAGTTATGATCACTGTAACCTAGTGAGTTCAACCAAGTTATGATCACTGTAACCTAGTGAGTTCAACCAAGTTATGATCACTGTAACCTAGTGAGTTCAACCAAGTTATGATCACTGTAACCTAGTGAGTTCAACCAAGTTATGATCACTGTAACCTAGTGAGTTCAACCAAGTTATGATCACTGTAATCTATTGAGTTCAACCAAGTTATGATCACTGTAACCTAGTGAGTGAGACCAAGTTATGATCACTGTAACCTAGTGAGTTCAACCAAGTTATGATCACTGTAACCTAGTGAGTTCAACCAAGTTATGATCACTGTAACCTAGTGAGTTCAACCAAGTTATGATCACTATAACCTAGTGAGTTCAACCAAGTTATGATCACTGTAACCTAGTGAGTTCAACCAAGTTATGATCACTGTAACCTAGTGAGTGAGACCAAGTTATGATCACTGTAACCTAGTGAGTTCAACCAAGTTATGATCACTGTAACCTAGTGAGTTCGACCAAGTTATGATCACTGTAACCTAGTGAGTTCAACCAAGTTATGATCACTGTAACCTAGTGAGTTCAACCAAGTTATGATCACTGTAACGTAGTGAGTTCGACCAAGTTATGATCACTGTAACCTAGTGAGTTCAACCAAGTTATGATCACTATAACCTAGTGAGTTCAACCAAGTTATGATCACTGTAACCTAGTGAGTTCAACCAAGTTATGATCACTGTAACCTAGTGAGTACGACCAAGTTATGATCACTGTAACGTAGTGAGTTCAACCAAGTTATGATCACTGTAACCTAGTGAGTTCAACCAAGTTATGATCACTGTAACCTAGTGAGTTCAACCAAGTTATGATCACTGTAACGTAGTGAGTTCGACCAAGTTATGATCACTGTAACCTAGTGAGTTCAACCAAGTTATGATCACTATAACCTAGTGAGTTCAACCAAGTTATGATCACTGTAACGTAGTGAGTTCAACCAAGTTATGATCACTGTAACGTAGTGCCACAGATCCAGCTTCAGAACAACGTTCAGCCATGTTGGTAAAAACGTGATCGATACAAGTTGATGACGCGATACCGGACCTATCAGTGAACGTTCTGGTTGGTGATGTCATACCGGACCTATCAGTGAACGTTCTGGTTGGTGATGTCATACCGGACCTATCAGTGAACGTTCTGGTTGATGATGCGATACCGGACCTATCAGTGAACGTTCTGGTTGATGATGCGATACCGGACCTATCAGTGAACGTTCTGGTTGATGATGCGATACCGGACCTATCAGTGAACGTTCTGGTTGGTGACGCGATACCGGACCTATCAGTGAACGTTCTGGTTGGTGATGTCATACCGGACCTATCAGTGAACGTTCTGGTTGGTGATGTCATACCGGACCTATCAGTGAACGTTCTGGTTGGTGATGTCATACCGGACCTATCAGTGAACGTTCTGGTTGGTGATGTCATACCGGACCTATCAGTGAACGTTCTGGTTGGTGATGTCATACCGGACCTATCAGTGAACGTTCTGGTTGGTGATGTAATACCGGACCAATCAGTGAACGTTCTGGTTGGTGATGTCATACCAGACCTATCAGTGAACGTTCTGGTTGATGATGTGATACCGGACCTATCAGTGAACGTTCTGGTTGATGATGTCATACCGGACCTATCAGTGAACGTTCTGGTTGATGATGTGATACCGGACCTATCAGTGAACGTTCTGGTTGGTGATGTAATACCGGACCAATCAGTGAACGTTCTGGTTGGTGATGTGATACCGTTCATGCAGGAACCAATGAGGTTGCTGGGATGGGGGGGGGGGGGGGGGGGGGCGTTCATGCAGGAACCAATGAGGTTGCTGGGATGGGGGGGGGGGGGGCGTTCATGCAGGAACCAATGAGGTTGGTGGGATTGGGGGGGGGGGGGGGGGGCGTTCATGCAGGAACCAATGAGGTTGCTGGGGGGGGGGGGGGCGTTCATGCAGGAACCAATGAGGTTGCTGGGGGCATTCCGTGCAGATGCAGGAACGCCCTGAATTGCAAGCTGCAGTTGCACACAATTGACAAAAGGGGGGCGCTTCGTTCAGCAGCACTTTGAAGGTTTGACATTAGAGATTCGTATTTTTTTAATGGATTTAAGAAAAAAAATGCAAATCTCTAATGTAAAGCCTACAAAGTTGCCTACAATTATGTCAGATCGTGACATGTGAGGTCAAATATTTTTTTTTTACCTGACCAAATTATTATATGGCCTGTAAAAACAAAATGAGCAAACGGGTCTTTCTGTTTTGTCTGTCATAATATTTGACAGCTCCACTGAGACGGGCAGTGAATCGGCCACCCGGCACCGATGTAAATAAAGAACGTCATTGTACCCACTGACCCTCGATGACCGACAGTCGGGACACACGAAACCATCACAGACTGATCCGGACACCGCAAACTGCCTGCATGCACTGATGCACTGAATAATCATTTGTAATTGCAAATAAATATCCGGGATTTTCTTGCAAACATAACACAGAAAATATAACAGAACGAGTAATATTTAGTTATTGCCAGCTGATAGTGATGTTGGTGAAGGTGGTTAGCCAATGTAAACAGGATTAGCTTTAGGACCAGTCTCAATGAACAGTTTAGACAGCATATCGACGATTCAATAAAACGCTCGTTATTGTGCAAATCATAAATATCTTACCTTCCTCACGTTCAAGTTAAGTTTCTGGTGTAATGATATCCGTCTACATGTGTTTCCTAGCTACTGAAGTGAAGGAGGGTGTGTTAGTTCGGGTCCAAAAATTATATTTGCAAAATGGCTTCATTTTGTGTACTTGGGCGGTGCTTGATAGTTGTTTCGACTATATGATTGGTGTATACAACGCGCACATACTTTCTCCGGGAATATGATTGGACGACAGTGAACCATTAAAGTTAATTTACGCAGGACAGGACAGGAGATCCATACGAATGGGCTTTTAAAAAAGTATTGAAAAACTGTTATGTTATTATTCTTTCTCTGTCGGTACTACAACACGTTACTATTACACTGTTATGTTGGGTACTACAACACGTTACTATTACACTGTTATGTTGGGTACTACAACACGTTACTATTACACTGTTATGTTGGGTACTACAACACGTTACTATTACACTGTTATGTTGGGTACTACAACACGTTACTATTACACTGTTATGTTGGGTACTACAACACGTTACTATTACACTGTTATGT
The DNA here is from genome assembly GCF_029448725.1 of Salvelinus fontinalis. NCBI lineage: Eukaryota > Metazoa > Chordata > Actinopteri > Salmoniformes > Salmonidae > Salvelinus > Salvelinus fontinalis. The sequence continues at coordinate 1,430,467 of NC_074695.1, forward strand.
TGGGTACTACAACACGTTACTATTACACTGTTATGTTGGGTACTACAACACGTTACTATTACGCTGTTATGTTGGGTACTACAACACGTTACTATTACTGTTATGTTGGGTACTACAACTGTTACTATTACTGTTATGTTGGGTACTACAACACGTTACTATTACTGTTATGTTGGGTACTACAACACGTTACTATTACACTGTTATGTTGGGTACTACAACACGTTACTATTACTGTTATGTTGGGTACTACAACACGTTACTATTACTGTTATGTTGGGTACTACAACACGTTACTATTACTGTTATGTTGGGTACTACAACACGTTACTATTACACTGTTATGTTGGGTACTACAACACGTTACTATTACACTGTTATGTTGGGTACTAAAACACGTTACTATTACACTGTTATGTTGGGTACTACAACACGTTACTATTACACTGTTATGTTGGGTACTACAACACGTTACTATTACACTGTTATGTTGGGTACTACAACACGTTACTATTACACTGTTATGTTGGGTACTACAACACGTTACTATTACACTGTTATGTTGGGTACTACAACACGTTACTATTACTGTTATGTTGGGTACTACAACACGTTACTATTACTGTTATGTTGGGTACTACAACACGTTACTATTACTGTTATGTTGGGTACTACAACACGTTACTATTACACTGTTATGTTGGGTACTACAACACGTTACTATTACACTGTTATGTTGGGTACTACAACACGTTACTATTACACTGTTATGTTGGGTACTACAACACGTTACTATTACTGTTATGTTGGGTACTACAACACGTTACTATTACACTGTTATGTTGGGTACTACAACACGTTACTATTACACTGTTATGTTGGGTACTACAACACGTTACTATTACACTGTTATGTTGGGTACTACAACACGTTACTATTACACTGTTATGTTGGGTACTACAACACGTTACTATAACACTGTTATCATGGGTACTACAACACGTTACTATAACACTGTTATGTTGGGTACTACAACACGTTACTATTACTGTTATGTTGGGTACTACAACACGTTACTATTACACTGTCATGTTGGGTACTACAACACGTTACTATTACACTGTTATGTTGGGTACTACAACACGTTACTATTACACTGTTATGTTGGGTACTACAACACGTTACTATTACGCTGTTATGTTGGGTACTACAACACGTTACTATTACTGTTATGTTGGGTACTACAACACGTTACTATTACACTGTTATGTTGGGTACTACAACACGTCACTATAACACTGTTATGTTGGGTACTACAACACGTTACTATTACACTGTTATGTTGGGTACTACGACACGTTACTATTACACTGTTATGTTGGGTACTACAACACGTTACTATTACACTGTTATTACTAGTACATGATATTACATTGTACTTTGTATTAGAATACAATATATTACATATTATATACATATTACAATGTATGTGAATATACCACGACCTGATAGGACAGGTAACTAATAACCATTGACAGTAACCATTCCTCTATATTGAAACGAGCAGACAACACAACTCGCATTCAAGACAGAGAAAGAAATTACAAACAAGCCTGAATACCCTAAAAAAATAACTTTATTTTGAAAAACCTTAAGAAAAAAAATACTAAGATGTCATATTGTACAAAACAAAATAACAGATCGTCGACCCACAAACCTTTCAGGCAGCCAGGTAAAACAGAGTACAATACTAAAGCTTCGTTTTCTCAGGTATAATTTACTTTTAGTAGAAGATCTTAAAATAAACCGTTTTTAGCTATGCAAACGTAGTAAAAGCAGAGGACAGAGCAGTAACGATACAGTATAAAGGGAAACACAATAGTGATCAATGTTCCTTCGGCACTGAGCAAATTTCAGGTCTTTAAGTTACAGTTTTACTGTGAACACTGAGGCTGTACCCGCTTTAAGTTACCGTTTCACTGTGAACACTGAGGCTGTACCCACTAAGTTACAGTTTTACTGTGAACACTGAGGCTGTACCCGCTTTAAGTTACAGTTTTACTGTGAACACTGAGGCTGTACCCGCTTTAAGTTACCGTTTCACTGTGAACACTGAGGCTGTACCCACTAAGTTACAGTTTTACTGTGAACACTGAGGCTGTACCCGCTTTAAGTTACAGTTTTACTGTGAACACTGAGGCTGTACCCGCTTTAAGTTACCGTTTCACTGTGAACACTGAGGCTGTACCCACTAAGTTACAGTTTTACTGTGAACACTGAGGCTGTACCCGCTTTAAGTTACAGTTTTACTGTGAACACTGAGGCTGTACCCGCTTTAAGTTACAGTTTTACTGTGAACACTGAGGCTGTACCCGCTTTAAGTTACAGTTTTGACAGTGGTCAAGTAGGCTACTGTGGCTATTTGATCACGATGTAGGCCTACCAGAGTGGCCTACCATCAAATAAAAACTAGAGAAACTGCATCACATTACATTTTAACATTGGAAATAGCCGTTCTATCGTTCAACCTACAGTAGCAGTCAATGTGTGGTGTTCAACGTAAGGCCTACATTCCATGATGACAAAAAACATGTTGGGATTGACAACCTGTTCATCCACTTGTCCTTTAGACGAGGAGGTGACTGTTTTTGTGTTGGTTGATGCAAGAAACCACAAAATAAAATGCATTATTATTCCCATACCATTATTACAGCGAATCAGACAAATTATGCTACCCTCTGCTTATTTGTTACTTAGCTTATTCAAGCGTGTCTCAAAATACAACACTGCCTCTTTAAGAACGAATATAGAACGATATTGCAGCTCTGGTTGGTTACGACGCACCGGTCTGTGTAGAGTATGGGCCTGTGTCGGGCCTGATGTCGTGCCTGATGTGGTGACTGATGTGGTGACTGATGTCAGGCCTGATGTCGGGCCTGATGTGGTGACTGATGTGGGGCCTGATGTCGGGCCTGATGTGGTGACTGGTGTCGGGCCTGATGTGGGGCCTGATGTGGTGACTGATGTGGGGCCTGATGTCGGGCCTGATGTGGTGACTGGTGTCGGGCCTGATGTGGGGCCTGATGTGGTGACTGATGTGGGGCCTGATGTCGGGCCTGATGTGGTGACTGATGTGGGGCCTGATGTGGGGCCTGATGTGGTGACTGGTGTCGGGCCTGATGTGGTGACTGGTGTCGGGCCTGATGTGGGGCCTGATGTGGGGCCTGATGTCGGGCCTGATGTGGTGACTGGTGTCGGGCCTGATGTGGGGCCTGATGTGGTGACTGATGTGGGGCCTGATGTCGGGCCTGATGTGGTGACTGATGTGGGGCCTGATGTGGGGCCTGATGTGGTGACTGGTGTCGGGCCTGATGTGGTGACTGGTGTCGGGCCTGATGTGGGGCCTGATGTGGTGACTGATGTGGGGCCTGATGTCGGGCCTGATGTGGTGACTGGTGTCGGGCCTGATGTGGGGCCTGATGTGGTGACTGATGTGGGGCCTGATGTCGGGCCTGATGTGGTGACTGATGTGGGGCCTGATGTGGTGACTGATGTGGTGTCGTGCCTGATGTCGTGCCTGACGTCGTGCCTGATGTCGTGTCGTGCCTGATGTCGGGCCTGATGTGGTGACTGATGTGGGGCCTGATGTCGGGCCTGATGTGGGGCCTGATGTCGGGCCTGATGTGGGGCCTGATGTGGTGACTGATGTGGGGCCTGATGTCGGGCCTGATGTGGTGACTGATGTGGGGCCTGATGTCGGGCCTGATGTGGTGACTGGTGTCGGGCCTGATGTGGGGCCTGATGTGGTGACTGATGTGGGGCCTGAAGTCGGGCCTGATGTGGTGACTGATGTGGGGCCTGATGTCGGGCCGGTGTCGTGTCGTGCCTGATGTCGGGCCGGTGTCGTGTCGTGCCTGATGTGGGGCCTGATGTGGTGACTGATGTGGGGCCTGATTTCGTGCCTGACGTCGGGCCTGATGTCGTGTCGTGCCTGATGTGGGGCCTGATGTGGTGCCTGATGTCGTGCCTGATGTCGTGCCTGATGTCGGGCCTGATGTGGTGACTGATGCCGGGCCTGATGTGGTGACTGATGCCGGGCCTGATGTCGGGCCTGATGTTATGACTGATGTCGGGCCTGATGTGGTGACTGATGTCGGGCCTGATGTGGTGACTGATGTCGGGCCTGATGTGGTGACTGATGTCGGGCCTGATTTTGGGCCTGACGTCGGGCCTGATGTCGTGTCGGGCCTGATGTCGTGCCTGATGTCGGGCCTGATGTGGTGACTGATGTCGGGCCTGATGTCTGCCTGACGTCGTGCCTGATGTCGTGCCTGATGTGGTGACTGATGTCGGGCCTGATGTCGTGCCTGACGTCGGGCCTGATGTCGGGCCTAATGTCGTGTCGTGCCTGATGTCGTGGCTGTCAATGCAATAGATTCCTACTCCAACGCTCTCTGCCTACAAGAAAATCTCTCACATAGTTAGTTTTGTTTCAGTATGTCGCATTTGAAAGTGGCTAATATTGCGTTGATTCAATCATAATTTGCACAGTAGAGGGAAACGTTGATAGTGTTAACAGGGAAAACTAGACAGTTCAATGTCGTGCATCTGTGGTCCCGGGGAACCGTGCACCCTTTATAGGGAACATAATATTAACAGTACGTGGAGTAAGTATTTATTATATTTTTTATTTTATTTATCCGTTATTTTACCAGGAAAGTTGAATGAGAACACTTTCTCATTTACAGCAACGACCTGGGGAATAGTTACAGAGGAGAGGGATGAATGAGCCAATTGGAAACTGGGTATTATTAGGTGACCGTGATGGTTTGAGGGACAGATTGGGAATTTAGTCAGGACACCGGGGTTAACACCACTACTCTGACCACAGAGAGCCAGGACACCGGGGTTAACACCCCTACTCTTACGATAAGTGCCATGGGATCTTTAATGACCTCAGAGAGTCAGGACACCCGTTTAACGTCCCATCCGAAGGACGGCACCATACACAGGGCAGTGTCCCCAATCACTGCCCTGGGGCATTGGGATATTTCGTAGACCAGAGGAAAGAGTGCCTCCTACTGGCTCTCCAACACCACTTCCAGCAGCATCTGGTCTCCCATCCAGGGACCGACCAGGAAATGGAAATAAACTTTAAGGGCAGGTTTCCCAGACACAAATTAAGTTAAGTAATAAAAAGCATGTTCAATAGAAAATCTCCATTGAACTATATTTTTAGTCCAGGACTACGATTAATCTGTGTCTGGGAAATTATCTCTAGATATCAAATCTCTTTTAAATAAGCCCACTGTAGCTTATTGATTACATCAACTGCCATCTCCGTAGATAAAGTTTAAATCTCTCGAAAGTCCTCTCCTCTCTTCATCTCACTCTCTCCATCTTCCTCTCACTCTCTCCATCACCCCCACACAAAAAAAGACTAAAACATGAAAATGAAATCTTCATATATTCATATATTAAAATGCTAAAATATAAAATAGTTTGTACATCTTTATTTCATTCTGAACAGCTGTTGGTCTAATGACCACAGAGATCCGAGAACCACAGTATAATATTGGCACCCTTAAAATAATTCAACATTTTCTTCTAAAAAAAAAAAAAACTTGTGCGTTCACACGTATATTTGTTTGATTAACAACTGCACAGAACCAAGAAAATAAAAGTCACTTCAAAGTCAGAAAATGGCCTGGACTAAAGTATTCCAAATTCAAATTCATTTGGTTGGAGGCAGGTGATTATCTTTATACTGTGTAATTTTATCTCCCCAACCAGTGTCAACCAGTCTTACAGTACTGACGATAACAACCAGTCTTACAGTACTGACGATAACAACCAGTCTCACAGTACTGACGATAACAACCAGTCTCAACCAGTCTCACAGTACTGACGATAACAACCAGTCTCACAGTACTGACGACACAACCAGTCTCACAGTACTGACGACACAACCAGTCTCACAGTACTGACGACACAACCAGTCTCACAGTACTGACGACACAACCAGTCTCACAGTACTGACGACACAACCAGTCTCACAGTACTGACGACACAACCAGTCTCACAGTACTGACAACACAACCAGTCTCACAGTACTGACAACACAACCAGTCTCACAGTACTGACAACACAACCAGTCTCACAGTACTGACAACACAACCAGTCTCACAGTACTGACAACACAACCAGTCTCACAGTACTGACAACACAACCAGTCTTACAGTACTGACAACACAACCAGTCTTACAGTACTGACAACACAACCAGTCTCACAGTACTGACGATAACAACCAGTCTCACAGTACTGACGATAACAACCAGTCTCACACACACACCTGTCTTACACGCTCACACACACACACCTGTGTTAATCCTTTCGCATGCTTCGGTTCGGCTGAACGAGTGTACTCGCATGCTCCCTTAAAAAGACTTTCGCTTGAAAAACAAGAAAAAAAGTAGCGATGGTACTGTTTGTCCAACTTGAGACGCCGTAGCCAGTATAAACTTCCTCAAAATAATCAGAATTAATCTAAAAGATAACTCAAGAAATCTGTCATAAATTGACGTTTTTTGTCGAGATGTTAGTCGAATGGTTTTAAATCTAAGATATTTCTCAATGAAAACTATTAGTCTGTTGTTGACCAATCACACACACTTATTGAAGTATCCCTACTGTTGACAAATCACTGACGAAGGGGGCGTAGACTTCGGTACTGTTGACCAATCACTGACGAAGGGGGCGTAGACTTCGGTACTGTTGACCAATCACTGACGAAGGGGCGTACACTTCGACTACTGAACTTCAGCTTGCCAGGAGAAAAAAACACGAACAGCCCGAAAAAACCCTCACCGAAATGTAACAGAAACGTCACACGAAGTAGAAAATATAAAATATTCACAAACTGTTTTGGATGGGAAGCATGCGGATAACTTTACTTTACACACCTGTCTTACACACAGCTCACACACACCTGCAGACTGTAGGACCTGAGTTAGAGCATGGACCAGAAGCCCATCAAAATATAATTGTTAATAAAGTAGGGCTGAGGGGACGCAACTAAGGGGTTAAAAACAGGACTCTCGCTTTCTCAGCTTCCTCTATATAGTAACCTGAAGGCAGGTAACACAGCTTCCTCTATATAGTAACCTGAAGGCAGGTAACACAGCTTCCTCTATATAGTAACCTGAAGGCAGGTAACACAGCTTCCTCTATATAGTAACCTGAAGGCAGTGGACAGGAGACACAGCTTCCTCTATATAGTAACCTGAAGGCAGGTAACACAGCTTCCTCTATATAGTAACCTGAAGGCAGTGGACAGGTGACACAGCTTCCTCTATATAGTAACCTGAAGGCAGGTAACACAGCTTCCTCTATATAGTAACCTGAAGGCAGGTAACACAGCTTCCTCTATATAGTAACCTGAAGGCAGGTAACACAGCTTCCTCTATATAGTAACCTGAAGGCAGGTAACACAGCTTCCTCTATATAGTAACCTGAAGGCAGGTAACACAGCTTCCTCTATATAGTAACCTGAAGGCAGGTAACACAGCTTCCTCTATATAGTAACCTGAAGGCAGGTAACACAGCTTCCTCTATATAGTAACCTGAAGGCAGGTAACACAGCTTCCTCTATATAGTAACCTGAAGGCAGGTAACACAGCTTCCTCTATATAGTAACCTGAAGGCAGTGGACAGGTAACACAGCTTCCTCTATATAGTAACCTGAAGGCAGGTAACACAGCTTCCTCTATATAGTAACCTGAAGGCAGGTAACACAGCTTCCTCTATATAGTAACCTGAAGGCAGTGGACAGGTAACACAGCTTCCTCTATATAGTAACCTGAAGGCAGTGGACAGGTAACACAGCTTCCTCTATATAGTAACCTGAAGGCAGGTAACACAGCTTCCTCTATATAGTAACCTGAAGGCAGGTAACACAGCTTCCTCTATATAGTAACCTGAAGGCAGTGGACAGGTAACACAGCTTCCTCTATATAGTAACCTGAAGGCAGTGGACAGGTAACACAGCTTCCTCTATATAGTAACCTGAAGGCAGTGGACAGGTAACACAGCTTCCTCTATATAGTAACCTGAAGGCAGGTAACACAGCTTCCTCTATATAGTAACCTGAAGGCAGTGGACAGGTAACACAGCTTCCTCTATATAGTAACCTGAAGGCAGTGGGCAGGTAACACAGCTTCCTCTATATAGTAACCTGAAGGCAGGTAACACAGCTTCCTCTATATAGTAACCTGAAGGCAGTGGGCAGGTAACACAGCTTCCTCTATATAGTAACCTGAAGGCAGTGGACAGGTAACACAGCTTCCTCTATATAGTAACCTGAAGGCAGTGAACAGGTAACACAGCTTCCTCTATATAGTAACCTGAAGGCAGGTAACACAGCTTCCTCTATATAGTAACCTGAAGGCAGTGGGCAGGTAACACAGCTTCCTCTATATAGTAACCTGAAGGCAGTGGGCAGGTAACACAGCTTCCTCTATATAGTAACCTGAAGGCAGTGGGCAGGTAACACAGCTTCCTCTATATAGTAACCTGAAGGCAGTGGGCAGGTAACACAGCTTCCTCTATATAGTAACCTGAAGGCAGTGAACAGGTAACACAGCTTCCTCTATATAGTAACCTGAAGGCAGTGGGCAGGTAACACAGCTTCCTCTATATAGTAACCTGAAGGCAGTGGACAGGTAACACAGCTTCCTCTATATAGTAACCTGAAGGCAGTGGACAGGTGACACAGCTTCCTCTATATAGTAACCTGAAGGCAGTGGACAGGTGACACAGCTTCCTCTATATAGTAACCTGAAGGCAGTGAACAGGTAACACAGCTTCCTCTATATAGTAACCTTAAGGCAGGTAACACAGCTTCCTCTATATAGTAACCTGAAGGCAGTGGACAGGTGACACAGCTTCCTCTATATAGTAACCTGAAGGCAGTGGACAGGTGACACAGCTTCCTCTATATAGTAACCTGAAGGCAGTGGGCAGGTAACACAGCTTCCTCTATATAGTAACCTGAAGGCAGTGGACAGGTAACACAGCTTCCTCTATATAGTAACCTGAAGGCAGTGGGCAGGTAACACAGCTTCCTCTATATAGTAACCTGAAGGCAGTGGGCAGGTAACACAGCTTCCTCTATATAGTAACCTGAAGGCAGTGGGCAGGTAACACAGCTTCCTCTATATAGTAACCTGAAGGCAGTGGGCAGGTAACACAGCTTCCTCTATATAGTAACCTGAAGGCAGTGGACAGGTGACACAGCTTCCTCTATATAGTAACCTGAAGGCAGTGGGCAGGTAACACAGCTTCCTCTATATAGTAACCTGAAGGCAGTGGACAGGTGACACAGCTTCCTCTATATAGTAACCTGAAGGCAGTGGGCAGGTAACACAGCTTCCTCTATATAGTAACCTGAAGGCAGTGGACAGGTGACACAGCTTCCTCTATATAGTAACCTGAAGGCAGTGGACTGGTAACACAGCTTCCTCTATATAGTAACCTGAAGGCAGGTGACAGGTGACACAGCTTCCTCTATATAGTAACCTGAAGGCAGTGGGCAGGTAACACAGCTTCCTCTATATAGTAACCTGAAGGCAGTGGACAGGTAACACAGCTTCCTCTATATAGTAACCTGAAGGCAGGTAACACAGCTTCCTCTATATAGTAACCTGAAGGCAGGTAACACAGCTTCCTCTATATAGTAACCTGAAGGCAGGTAACACAGCTTCCTCTATATAGTAACCTGAAGGCAGGTAACACAGCTTCCTCTATATAGTAACCTGAAGGCAGGTAACACAGCTTCCTCTATATAGTAACCTGAAGGCAGTGGACAGGTAACACAGCTTCCTCTATATAGTAACCTGAAGGCAGTGGACAGGTAACACAGCTTCCTCTATATAGTAACCTGAAGGCAGGTAACACAGCTTCCTCTATATAGTAACCTGAAGGCAGGTAACACAGCTTCCTCTATATAGTAACCTGAAGGCAGGTAACACAGCTTCCTCTATATAGTAACCTGAAGGCAGGTAACACAGCTTCCTCTATATAGTAACCTGAAGGCAGGTAACACAGCTTCCTCTATATAGTAACCTGAAGGCAGTGGACAGGTAACACAGCTTCCTCTATATAGTAACCTGAAGGCAGTGGACAGGTAACACAGCTTCCTCTATATAGTAACCTGAAGGCAGGTAACACAGCTTCCTCTATATAGTAACCTGAAGGCAGGTAACACAGCTTCCTCTATATAGTAACCTGAAGGCAGGTAACACAGCTTCCTCTATATAGTAACCTGAAGGCAGGTAACACAGCTTCCTCTATATAGTAACCTGAAGGCAGTGGACAGGTAACACAGCTTCCTCTATATAGTAACCTGAAGGCAGGTAACACAGCTTCCTCTATATAGTAACCTGAAGGCAGGTAACACAGCTTCCTCTATATAGTAACCTGAAGGCAGTGGGCAGGTAACACAGCTTCCTCTATATAGTAACCTGAAGGCAGGTAACACAGCTTCCTCTATATAGTAACCTGAAGGCAGGTAACACAGCTTCCTCTATATAGTAACCTGAAGGCAGGTAACACAGCTTCCTCTATACAGTAACCTGAAGGCAGTGGACACAGCTTCCTCTATATAGTAACCTGAAGGCAGGTAACACAGCTTCCTCTATATAGTAACCTGAAGGCAGGTAACACAGCTTCCTCTATATAGTAACCTGAAGGCAGCGGACAGGAGACACAGCTTCCTCTATATAGTAACCTGAAGGCAGGTAACACAGCTTCCTCTATATAGTAACCTGAAGGCAGTGGACAGGTAACACAGCTTCCTCTATATAGTAACCTGAAGGCAGTGGACAGGTAACACAGCTTCCTCTATATAGTAACCTGAAGGCAGGTAACACAGCTTCCTCTATATAGTAACCTGAAGGCAGGTAACACAGCTTCCTCTATATAGTAACCTGAAGGCAGGTAACACAGCTTCCTCTATATAGTAACCTGAAGGCAGTGGACAGGAGACACAGCTTCCTCTATATAGTAACCTGAAGGCAGGTAACACAGCTTCCTCTATATAGTAACCTGAAGGCAGGTAACACAGCTTCCTCTATATAGTAACCTGAAGGCAGGTAACACAGCTTCCTCTATATAGTAACCTGAAGGCAGGTAACACAGCTTCCTCTATATAGTAACCTGAAGGCAGGTAACACAGCTTCCTCTATATAGTAACCTGAAGGCAGTGGACAGGTAACACAGCTTCCTCTATATAGTAACCTGAAGGCAGGGAACACAGCTTCCTCTATATAGTAACCTGAAGGCAGGTAACACAGCTTCCTCTATATAGTAACCTGAAGGCAGTGGACAGGTAACACAGCTTCCTCTATATAGTAACCTGAAGGCAGTGGACAGGTAACACAGCTTCCTCTATATAGTAACCTGAAGGCAGTGGACAGGTAACACAGCTTCCTCTATATAGTAACCTGAAGGCAGTGGACAGGTGACACAGCTTCCTCTATATAGTAACCTGAAGGCAGGTGACACAGCTTCCTCTATATAGTAACCTGAAGGCAGTGGACAGGTGACACAGCTTCCTCTATATAGTAACCTGAAGGCAGGTAACACAGCTTCCTCTATATAGTAACCTGAAGGCAGTGGACAGGTAACACAGCTTCCTCTATATAGTAACCTGAAGGCAGTGGACAGGTGACACAGCTTCCTCTATATAGTAACCTGAAGGCAGGTGACACAGCTTCCTCTATATAGTAACCTGAAGGCAGTGGACAGGTAACACAGCTTCCTCTATATAGTAACCTGAAGGCAGTGGACAGGTAACACAGCTTCCTCTATATAGTAACCTGAAGGCAGGTAACACAGCTTCCTCTATATAGTAACCTGAAGGCAGTGGACAGGTAACACAGCTTCCTCTATATAGTAACCTGAAGGCAGTGGACAGGTAACACAGCTTCCTCTATATAGTAACCTGAAGGCAGGTAACACAGCTTCCTCTATATAGTAACCTGAAGGCAGGTAACACAGCTTCCTCTATATAGTAACCTGAAGGCAGGTAACACAGCTTCCTCTATATAGTAACCTGAAGGCAGTGGACAGGTAACACAGCTTCCTCTATATAGTAACCTGAAGGCAGCGGACAGGAGACACAGCTTCCTCTATATAGTAACCTGAAGGCAGGTAACACAGCTTCCTCTATATAGTAACCTGAAGGCAGGTAACACAGCTTCCTCTATATAGTAACCTGAAGGCAGGTAACACAGCTTCCTCTATATAGTAACCTGAAGGCAGTGGACAGGAGACACAGCTTCCTCTATATAGTAACCTGAAGGCAGTGGACAGGTAACACAGCTTCCTCTATATAGTAACCTGAAGGCAGGTAACACAGCTTCCTCTATATAGTAACCTGAAGGCAGTGGACAGGTAACACAGCTTCCTCTATATAGTAACCTGAAGGCAGGTAACACAGCTTCCTCTATATAGTAACCTGAAGGCAGGTAACACAGCTTCCTCTATATAGTAACCTGAAGGCAGGTAACACAGCTTCCTCTATATAGTAACCTGAAGGCAGGTAACACAGCTTCCTCTATACAGTAACCTGAAGGCAGTGGACACAGCTTCCTCTATATAGTAACCTGAAGGCAGGTAACACAGCTTCCTCTATATAGTAACCTGAAGGCAGGTAACACAGCTTCCTCTATATAGTAACCTGAAGGCAGTGGACAGGTAACACAGCTTCCTCTATATAGTAACCTGAAGGCAGTGGGCAGGTAACACAGCTTCCTCTATATAGTAACCTGAAGGCAGGTAACACAGCTTCCTCTATATAGTAACCTGAAGGCAGTGGACAGGTAACACAGCTTCCTCTATATAGTAACCTGAAGGCAGGTAACACAGCTTCCTCTATATAGTAACCTGAAGGCAGTGGACAGGTAACACAGCTTCCTCTATATAGTAACCTGAAGGCAGTGGACAGGTAACACAGCTTCCTCTATATAGTAACCTGAAGGCAGGTAACACAGCTTCCTCTATATAGTAACCTGAAGGCAGTGGACAGGTAACACAGCTTCCTCTATATAGTAACCTGAAGGCAGTGGACAGGTAACACATCTTCCTCTATATAGTAACCTGAAGGCAGTGGACAGGTAACACAGCTTCCTCTATATAGTAACCTGAAGGCAGGTAACACAGCTTCCTCTATATAGTAACCTGAAGGCAGGTAACACAGCTTCCTCTATATAGTAACCTGAAGGCAGTGGACAGGTAACACAGCTTCCTCTATATAGTAACCTGAAGGCAGTGGACAGGAGACACAGCTTCCTCTATATAGTAACCTGAAGGCAGGTAACACAGCTTCCTCTATATAGTAACCTGAAGGCAGGTAACACAGCTTCCTCTATATAGTAACCTGAAGGCAGGTAACACAGCTTCCTCTATATAGTAACCTGAAGGCAGGTAACACAGCTTCCTCTATATAGTAACCTGAAGGCAGGTAACACAGCTTCCTCTATATAGTAACCTGAAGGCAGTGGACAGGTAATACAGCTTCCTCTATATAGTAACCTGAAGGCAGGTAACACAGCTTCCTCTATATAGTAACCTGAAGGCAGTGGACAGGTAACACAGCTTCCTCTATATAGTAACCTGAAGGCAGGTAACACAGCTTCCTCTATATAGTAACCTGAAGGCAGGTAACACAGCTTCCTCTATATAGTAACCTGAAGGCAGGTAACACAGCTTCCTCTATACAGTAACCTGAAGGCAGTGGACACAGCTTCCTCTATATAGTAACCTGAAGGCAGGTAACACAGCTTCCTCTATATAGTAACCTGAAGGCAGTGGACAGGTGACACAGCTTCCTCTATATAGTAACCTGAAGGCAGTGGACAGGTAACACAGCTTCCTCTATATAGTAACCTGAAGGCAGTGGACAGGTAACACAGCTTCCTCTATATAGTAACCTGAAGGCAGGTAACACAGCTTCCTCTATATAGTAACCTGAAGGCAGGTAACACAGCTTCCTCTATATAGTAACCTGAAGGCAGGTAACACAGCTTCCTCTATATAGTAACCTGAAGGCAGTGGACAGGTAACACAGCTTCCTCTATATAGTAACCTGAAGGCAGTGGACAGGTAACACAGCTTCCTCTATATAGTAACCTGAAGGCAGGTAACACAGCTTCCTCTATATAGTAACCTGAAGGCAGTGGACAGGTAACACAGCTTCCTCTATATAGTAACCTGAAGGCAGTGGACAGGTAACACAGCTTCCTCTATATAGTAACCTGAAGGCAGTGGACAGGTAACACAGCTTCCTCTATATAGTAACCTGAAGGCAGGTAACACAGCTTCCTCTATATAGTAACCTGAAGGCAGTGGACAGGTAACACAGCTTCCTCTATATAGTAACCTGAAGGCAGGTAACACAGCTTCCTCTATATAGTAACCTGAAGGCAGTGGACAGGTAACACAGCTTCCTCTATATAGTAACCTGAAGGCAGTGGACAGGTAACACAGCTTCCTCTATATAGTAACCTGAAGGCAGTGGACAGGTGAAACTAACAGCTTCCTCTATATAGTAACCTGAAGGCAGTGGACAGGTGAAACTAACAGCTTCCTGTCTATCGTGACATAAAGGCAGTGGAGAGGAGAAACTAACAGCTTCCTGTCTATCGTGACATAAAGGCAGTGGAGAAACTAACAGCTTCCTGTCTATCGTGACATAAAGGCAGTGGAGAAACTAACAGCTTCCTGTCTATCGTGACATAAAGGCAGTGGAGAAACTAACAGCTTCCTGTCTATCGTGACATAAAGGCAGTGGAGAGGAGAACATTTAAATTAAGGCCAGCCGGGTTGACCAGGAGAGGAAGCCACAGTCGACTTTCTCAATTCCTCCTCTAGGCTTCATGACACAGCTCCACATCAAAACACGGTCCATGGGATCCCTTAGCCCCTTCACCCCTAAGCATTAGTGTACCTCTGACAGGATTGGATACGGGCAACAATGTAGACACATTTCCACCTAGCCCATCAGGGTTGAACTCATTAATTAACACCGTAACAAAATGTATTGCAATAGAAGATTGTAAAAGTTCAGGTAGCTCCCTCCCTGTTTCAGTCTGTTTTGTTCCGTTCGGTGGCTAATGAACATGACCCAGGTCAAGCTATTTTCACACAGTAGTTCCATATAGAATCGCTTCTGTATCCTGTGGAAATGACGAATAAAGTTTGATTTCCTTTCTGATACCTATCCAATTGCATCAGATCGAGGCCATTTAACCCTTTCTGTCCCCTCACCTCCCCAGTGCCAAATGGAACCCTATTCCCTATATAGTGCACCATATAGGGAATAGGGTGCCAATATGGGACGTTACCCACAGGCACAGATCTGAGACCAGTCTTAAGCCTACCCCTTAAAGGGATAGTGCACCATTTTGTCAATTAAAGCCCTTTAAAACTACTTAACCAGAGTGAGATGAACTCACGCATACACATGTTGTGTCTCTGAGTGTAGTTTAAAGGAAGTTGAAGTTTTGTGAGCCTTTGATAACTAGCGTTAGCGTAATGACTGGAAGTCTATGGTTTCAGTTAGCTGATTGCGCTAACGCCAGCTGATCCCATAGATCATTAACTAGATTCAGCCAGGGAAAGATTTTTTTTCTTGAGCGAATGGTAAGGAACAAATTACAATTAATATGTAGACTGCAAATTGACCGCAAGAATCCCAAAACAGATATATATATATATACACACACTGGCTAAAACAATAATTTCAAACCTGGCTTACATTTGAATACAATCACATATATCTCTCTATTATGAGTGAGAATACTTTGGTATAGATTTCCAAAATCAAAATCACTTGGAACTGATTTGCAGGTGTTTTTAACAGTCTTTATGTTCAACAATAAAATAACGTAAACTTGTATTTAATTTTTGCTCGGAAAAATTGTGTGGGGGGGGGGTGGGTGGGGGGGGGGGTAAATTAAATCGAGACACCAGTTGGGGAACCCCGTCAGACCTCCAGTCATTGCCAAAATGTCACACTATCCCTTTAATGATTACAACTATATTTTGTGAGGGTAAAACTGGTCCAAGATCAGTATCAACTTCTCGCTGGGGTCTATAACAGCATACAGGCGTTCTTCTTTCCACGTCTCTTGGCCTGTAGCGCCGCCCTGGTGGCCATCTCAAACACCTCCCTGACTCCATCCTTGGTCTTAGCTGAGCACTCCTGGCAGCCGTAGGCACTGATCCGGTTAGCCATGTCTCTGCCCTCCTCCGACTTCACTGGCTCCTAGAGACAAAGAGAGAGAGAGAGAGAAAAAATGATTTTGTTTAGCGAGAGGGAGACAGAGAAGAGTTGACCCTGTCCATCACACACATACCCGTTTCATCTCGGAGAGAAACAGAGAAGTTAACAGACACACGTCTCTGCTACAGGAAGAAGGGTGTTTTACGTACCCGTTTCATCTCGGAGAGAAACAGAGAAGTTAACAGACACACGTCTCTGCTACAGGAAGAAGGGTGTTTTACGTACCCGTTTCATCTCGGAGAGAAACAGAGAAGTTAACAGACACACGTCTCTGCTACAGGAAGAAGGGTGTTTTACGTACCCGTTTCATCTCGGAAAGAAACAGAGAAGTTAACAGACACACGTCTCTGCTACAGGAAGAAGGGTGTTTTACGTACCCGTTTCATCTCGGAGAGAAACAGAGAAGTTAACAGACACACGTCTCTGCTACAGGAAGAAGGGTGTTTTACGTACCTGTTTCATCTCGGAGAGAAACAGAGAAGTTAACAGACACACGTCTCTGCTACAGGAAGAAGGGTGTTTTACGTACCTGTTTCATCTTGGCCAACTCCCTGCGTGTGTGTTCGTCGTTCCTCAGGTCCTTCTTGTTGCCCACGAGGATGATGGGAACATTAGGACAGAAGTGTTTCACCTCCGGAGTCCACTTCTCTGGAATGTTCTCTGGAGGGAGAGAGAGAGACATGTTAGTGGGTGTGTGTGTGTGTCATGTTCAGCTGACTCCTCTGACTGTGTGTGTGTGTGTGTGTGTGTGTGTGTGTGTGTGATTAGTCGTATGTACCGGATACACACAGTATACACCAGGGGTATTGAACTCTGACCCTACGAGGTCCGGAGTCTGCAGTTTTTCTGTTCTACCTGATAATGAATTGCTCCCACCTGGTGTCCCAGGTCTAAATCAGTCCCTGATTAGAGGGGAATCACCCACCTGGTGTCCCAGGTCTAAATCAGTCCCTGATTAGAGGGGAATCACCCACCTGGTGTCCCAGGTCTAAATCAGTCCCTGATTAGAGGGGAATCACCCACCTGGTGTCCCAGGTCTAAATCAGTCCCTGATTAGAGGGGAATCACCCACCTGGTGTCCCAGGTCTAAATCAGTCCCTGATTAGAGGGGAATCACCCACCTGGTGTCCCAGGTCTAAATCAGTCCCTGATTAGAGGGGAATCACCCACCTGGTGTCCCAGGTCTAAATCAGGACCTGATTAGAGGGAGACAATGAAAAAACGCAATGGAACTGGTTTCCCGGACCAGAGTTGAGTTGGAGGGGGTATACACCGTCCAACAAAACACTTCCAGAGCTGATTGGAGGGGGTATACACCGCCCAACAAAACACTTCCAGAGCTGAGTTGGAGGGGGTATACACCGTCCAACAAAACACTTCCAGAGCTGATTGGAGGGGGTATACACCGCCCAACAAAACACTTCCAGAGCTGAGTTGGAGGGGGTATTCACCGTCCAACAAAACACTTCCAGAGCTGAGTTGGAGGGGGTATACACCGCCCAACAAAACACTTCCAGAGCTGTGTGTGTTGTGTGTTACCTAAGCTATCTGGGCTGTCGACAGAGAAGCACATGAGTATAACGTCAGTGTCGGGGTAGGAGAGAGGTCTCAGTCTGTCATAGTCCTCCTGTCCTGCCGTGTCCCATAACGCTAACTCCACCTGGGAGGGAGGGAGGGAGAGAGGGAGAGAGGGAGGGAGGGAGAGAGGGAGAGAGGGAGAAAGAGGAGAAAGAGGAGAGAGGGAGGGAGAAAGAAGAGAGGGAGGGAGAAAGAGGAGAGGGAGGGAGAAAGAAGAGAGGGAGGGAGAAAGAAGAGAGGGAGGGAGAAAGAAGAGAGGGAGGGAGAAAGAAGAGAGAGGGAGAGAGGGAGAAAGAGGAGAGAGGGAGAGAGGGAGAAAGAGGAGAGAGGGAGAGAGGGAGAAAGAGGAGAAAGAGGAGAGAGGGAGGGAGAAAGAAGAGAGGGAGGGAGAAAGAGGAGAGGGAGGGAGAAAGAAGAGAGGGAGGGAGAAAGAAGAGAGAGGGAGAGAGGGAGAAAGAGGAGAGAGGGAGAAAGAGGAGAGAGGGAGAGAGGGAGAAAGAGGAGAGAGGGAGAGAGGGAGAAAGAGGAGAGAGGGAGGGCGGGAAAAAGAGGAGAGAGGGAGGGCGGGAGAAAGAGGAGAGAGGGAGTCTTTTAGCACAGTGGTTAAGGAAGTTAATCCAGCTTTAAACTTACTCTTGAAAGTTGTAATAGTAGAATGTACAAGGTGACATTTCTAAATCGGGTATTACATCATCAGTTCCTCTTGTCATGTCAGTTATTACAGACCTTAGAGAGATATTTATAACTTTTCAGAAACATCCAGATCAACTAGCCCGTGTCAGCTAACGTTCTATAGTAATGTTTGAGTCACTCAAATACCACACGAATAAACATTAAACATGGCAAAACGTATACAACTGCAGGAAATGAGCTTTAAACCTGCAAAATGTTCTCTCCGACAACAAGACGGGTGTGAACAGTGTGTGGCATGAACAGTGCTTCTGCCCACAGAAATAGACGTGGCGCATGATGGGCTGATTAAGCAGACACTATTATCCAGGCCAGCATTCATCTTCAGATAGCTAGGTGGGACAACCACATATCACAGTAGTAGTCAGTACATTCATCTTCAGATAGCTAGGTGAGACAACCACATATCACAGTCATAGTCAGTACATTCATCTACAGATAGCTGGGTGAGACAACCACATATCACAGTCATAGTCAGTACATTCATCTACAGATAGCTAGGTGGGACAACCACATATCACAGTCATAGTCAGTACATTCATCTTCAGATAGCTAGGTGGGACAACCACATATCACAGTCAGTACATTCATCTTCAGATAGCTAGGTGGGACAACCACATATCACAGTCAGTACGTTCATCTACAGATAGCTAGGTGGGACAACCACATATCACAGTCATAGTCAGTACATTCATCTACAGATAGCTAGGTGGGACAACCACATATCACAGTCAGTACATTCATCTGCAGATAGCTAGGTGAGACAACCACATATCACAGTCATAGTCAGTACATTCATCTACAGATAGCTAGGTGGGACAACCTCATATCACAGTCATAGTCAGTACATTCATCTACAGATAGCTAGGTGGGACAACCACATATCACAGTCATAGTCAGTACATTCATCTGCAGATAGCTAGGTGAGACAACCACATATCACAGCCAGTACATTCATCTACAGATAGCTAGGTGGGACAACCACATATCACAGTCATAGTCAGTACATTCATCTCCAGATAGCTAGGTGGGACAACCACATATCACAGTCATAGTCAGTACATTCATCTACAGATAGCTAGGTGAGACAACCACATATCACAGTCACAGCCAGTACATTCATCTACAGATAGCTAGGTGGGACAACCACATATCACAGTCATAGTCAGTACATTCATCTCCAGATAGCTAGGTGAGACAACCACATATCACAGTCATAGTCAGTACATTCATCTACAGATAGCTAGGTGAGACAACCACATATCATAGTCAGTACATTCATCTACAGATAGCTAGGTGAGACAATCACATATCACAGTCATAGTCAGTACATTCATCTACAGATAGCTAGGTGAGACAACCACATATCATAGTCAGTACATTCATCTACAGATAGCTAGGTGAGACAATCACATATCACAGTCATAGTCAGTACATTCATCTTCAGATAGCTAGGTGGGACAACCACATATCACAGTCATAGTCAGTACATTCATCTACAGATAGCTAGGTGAGACAACCACATATCACAGTCAGTACATTCATCTTCAGATAGCTAGGTGGGACAACCACATATCACAGTCATAGTCAGTACATTCATCTACAGATAGCTAGGTGAGACAACCACATATCATAGTCAGTACATTCATCTACAGATAGCTAGGTGGGACAACCTCATATCACAGTCATAGTCAGTACATTCATCTTCAGATAGCTAGGTGGGACAACCTCATATCACAGTCATAGTCAGTACATTCATCTGCAGATAGCTAGGTGGGACAACCACATATCACAGTCATAGTCAGTACATTCATCTACAGATAGCTAGGTGAGACAACCACATATCACAGTCATAGTCAGTACATTCATCTACAGATAGCTAGGTGAGACAACCACATATCACAGTCATAGTCAGTACATTCATCTACAGATAGCTAGGTGAGACAACCACATATCACAGTCATAGTCAGTACATTCATCTACAGATAGCTAGGTGAGACAACCACATATCATAGTCAGTACATTCATCTGCAGATAGCTAGTTGGGACAACCACATATCACAGTCAGTACATTCATCTACAGATAGCTAGGTGGGACAACCACATATCACAGTCAGTACATTCATCTACAGATAGCTAGGTGGGACAACCACACATCACAGTCAGTACATTCATCTATAGATAGCTAGGTGGGACAACCACATATCACAGTCATAGTCAGTACATTCATCTTCAGATAGCTAGGTGGGACAGCCACATATCACAGTCATAGTCAGTACATTCATCTACAGATAGCTAGGTGGGACAACCACATATCACAGTCATAGTCAGTACATTCATCTACAGACAGCTAGGTGAGACAACCACATATCACAGTCAGTACATTCATCTCCAGATAGCTAGGTGAGACAACCACATATCACAGTCAGTACATTCATCTCCAGATAGCTAGGTGGGACAACCACATATCACAGTCAGTACATTCATCTTCAGATAGCTAGGTGGGACAACCACATATCACAGTCACAGTCAGTATATTCATCTTCAGATAGCTAGGTGGGACAACCACATATCACAGTCAGTACATTCATCTCCAGATAGCTAGGTGAGACAACCACATATCACAGTCAGTACATTCATCTCCAGATAGCTAGGTGGGACAACCACATATCACAGTCAGTACATTCATCTCCAGATAGCTAGGTGAGACAACCACATATCACAGTCAGTACATTCATCTCCAGATAGCTAGGTGGGACAACCACATCACAGTCAGTACATTCATCTACAGATAGCTAGGTGGGACAACCACATATCACAGTCAGTACATTCATCTACAGATAGCTAGGTGGGACAACCACATATCACAGTCATAGTCAGTACATTCATCTACAGATAGCTAGGTGGGACAACCACATATCACAGTCACAGTCAGTACATTCATCTACAGATAGCTAGGTGGGACAACCACATATCACAGTCAGTACATTCATCTACAGATAGCTAGGTGGGACAACCACATATCACAGTCATAGTCAGTACATTCATCTACAGATAGCTAGGTGGGACAACCACATATCACAGTCAGTACATTCATCTTCAGATAGCTAGGTGAGACAACCACATCACAGTCAGTACATTCATCTTCAGATAGCTAGGTGAGACAACCACATATCATAGTCAGTACATTCATCTGCAGATAGCTAGGTGAGACAACCACATATCACAGTCACAGTCAGTACGTTCATCTACAGATAGCTAGGTGAGACAACCACATATCACAGCCAGTACATTCATCTCCAGATAGCTAGGTGGGACAACCACATATCACAGTCATAGTCAGTACATTCATCTACAGATAGCTAGGTGGGACAACCACATATCACAGTCATAGTCAGTACATTCATCTACAGATAGCTAGGTGGGACAACCACATATCACAGTCACAGTCAGTACATTCATCTACAGATAGCTAGACAGGACAACCACATATCACAGTCACAGTCAGTACATTCATCTGCAGATAGCTAGGTGGGACAACCACATATCACAGTCAGTACATTCATCTTCAGATAGCTAGGTGGGACAACCACATATCACAGTCATAGTCAGTACATTCATCTACAGATAGCTAGGTGGGACAACCACATATCACAGTCATAGTCAGTACATTCATCTACAGATAGCTAGGTGGGACAACCACATATCACAGTCATAGTCAGTACATTCATCTTCAGATAGCTAGGTGGGACAACCACATATCACAGTCATAGTCAGTACATTCATCTGCAGATAGCTAGGTGAGACAACCACATATCACAGTCAGTACATTCATCTGCAGATAGCTAGGTGAGACAACCACATATCACAGTCATAGTCAGTACATTCATCTACAGATAGCTAGGTGAGACAACCACATATCATAGTCAGTACATTCATCTTCAGATAGCTAGGTGGGACAACCACATATCACAGTCAGTACATTCATCTACAGATAGCTAGGTGAGACAACCACATATCACAGTCATAGTCAGTACATTCATCTGCAGATAGCTAGGTGGGACAACCACATATCACAGTCATAGTCAGTACATTCATCTGCAGATAGCTAGGTGGGACAACCACATATCACAGTCATAGTCAGTACATTCATCTGCAGATAGCTAGGTGGGACAACCACATATCACAGTCATAGTCAGTACATTCATCTGCAGATAGCTAGGTGAGACAACCACATATCACAGTCAGTACATTCATCTACAGATAGCTAGGTGGGACAACCACATATCACAGTCATAGTCAGTACATTCATCTGCAGATAGCTAGGTGAGACAACCACATATCACAGTCAGTACATTCATCTGCAGATAGCTAGGTGAGACAACCACATATCACAGTCATAGTCAGTACATTCATCTGCAGATAGCTAGGTGGGACAATAACATATCACAGTCATAGTCAGTACATTCATCTACAGATAGCTAGGTGGGACAACCACATATCACAGTCACAGTCAGTACATTCATCTGCAGATAGCTAGGTGGGACAACCACATATCACAGTCATAGTCAGTAAATTCATCTGCAGATAGCTAGGTGGGACAACCACATATCACAGTCATAGTCAGTACATTCATCTGCAGATAGCTAGGTGGGACAACCACATATCACAATCATAGCCAGTACATTCATCTGCAGATAGCTAGGTGGGACACCCACATATCTCAGTCATAGTAAGTAACCTTTCAGCAGAGTCAGTGCTAGTTGGGAAGTCAAGGGGGTGGAACCATTTTGTCATTATATCCATCACTTTCAGGTGGAAAACAGGGCCACGGGTCTGGTTTAGAATTGGGCCCAAGAGAAAATGAGGACACGGTCAGTTTGGTTTGGAACTAGGACCCTGGCTGAGGCTCACCTGTTTGCCGTCGACCTCGATGTCAGCCACATAGTTCTCGAACACAGTGGGCACATAGACCTCTGGGAACTGGTCTTTACTGAAGACGATCAGCAGGCAGGTCTTCCCACACGCTCCGTCTCCCACTATCACCAGCTTCTTCCTGATTGCAGCCATCTATAGGAGGAGGAGGAGGAGGAGGAGGAGGAGGAGGGGGGGGGGTAGAGAAAGAGGGGAGGAGAGGTGGAAGAGAGAGAGAGGGGAGAGATTAAAAGGAGAGAGATGGAAAGGAGAGAGAGAGAGGGGCAATAGAGATTAACACTTATATTATACCACTGAATCCATCTTTGTTTCCGTTTAGCCTGCATAGTGATACCCTGGTTTTAGGCTACTTCACAAAGTTAGCTCAGGGTTTCTTGTTCCTGGGGTTATATTATTTCTAGCCCTTAACCATTACACCTGATACAGATGATGTGTGTGTTCATATTGACCAGATCATTTTGTTCATGGGCGGGAAGGGTAGCCTAGCGTTTTAAGAACGTAGGGCCAGTAACTGAAAGGTTGCTGGTTCGAATCACCAAGTCAACTATGTGAAAAATCTCTATTTGCCCATGAGCAAGGTACTTAACCGTTAGTCGCTCTGGATAACACAGCGTCTGCTAAGTGACGAAATAAATAAATGTTGACATGAATGAAATACAGTGTTCTTTCATATGACCAAGGAATGACAGCTTAATTTCATAAGGATACATATTTTAGATAGCTAACATTGCCTTGGCCGGCTAATGTTATTAGCTAGCTAATTAGCTAATAAACTAGACAGCAAATACAAAAGTAACCACGAACAATTAGGTAAACACATTATTAGTGAGAAATCTTATGCGTGTGTATTTGTATATATTTCTTGTAAATAGTTGCCAGTTTAGTTTGGTCATTTGCTAGTTAGCTAGAAAAAGGCTGTACTGTAAGGATACGCCTGACGCCCAAACCAATAATTCATTTCAGAATGTATACACATTTGTTTAAGGTTAGGAGTTAGTGATTGCTAGTTGGTTTAAGCGTCAGCTGTGTCCTTATATTATTTTCCAGTTAGATAGCCAGCTAGCTTATGCGACAACAAGTTAGCTAGCTAACGTTAGTGTTTGGTTGTCAATACTTTGAGCTCCATTTGCGGTTTAAAAATACATGGCTACAGATTTCATACGTGTTTTAGTTATATATAATCATCAATATACGGTTGTCACACAACTGTATTAGATAAAGATAGTTAAAAAAAAGAATAGTTAGATTAAAGTTATGCTACCGTTTGTTAGCTCTGTTTCGGTTGTCGCCGCTTCTCTTCCGGTCCGGCCTGAAATCCCCGCCCACTTTGGACTGCCACGCACTGGCAGCATATAGAGACCTAGACAGGACTAGATCCACAGATCTATCTTAAAATGTCTACAAATCAACAACAACAAAAAATCTAATTGGAAAGAAACAGTGAAAAGATTACATCTTACCAACCCACCGTTTTTTATTTGATTTGCACTTTACAAGAAATAGCAAAACACAAATAATATCCACAATGAATCAAATAAAGTAAAGAAGGCAAAGAGTAAAAACAACATTTGATAAAGAAAATATAATTTAAATATGATCTAACCCCCCCCCCCCCCCCCAGGCTTAATCACCTTTCTCCTCTCTCAGTCCCAGACTCAGTCTCAAACCTCAAGTAGGTTACAGTCAGACCAGTTGGTTGAGAAGCTGGTTGCTTGGTTACAACATCGGAGTAGGTAGTCAGGATGAGACCGACAGGTAGGCGGCGTTTCTCAGCCATTCAAAATCATGAATCAGCATCATTTTTTATGGATATTTACAAAGAACTATCAATAGAAAACAGGTCGTGCAGTTAGTTTGAAGTCTTTCCAGCTTCAGTTTGAAGTGAGTGTGTTAGCTGTGTTGTTGGCTAGCTCCTCTGAACAACAGTATCCTGATGAGAGAGTACATTTTCTACTCCAGGTGAAATCACGCCTCATTAGCACATTGGTATGGATAAATGTCACTAGAAAACACCTTAACCAAATGCAAATGCAGCTACTTTGTTGTTATTCTGTCTGCACTGTTTGACGTGACTGTAAATTAGCCTTAGTTGGCTGGCTAGCAAGCAAGGGATAAGAAAGTTGCCAGGGTGGAGCCCATAGACACAGCAAAAAGACTGAACGACTGGGTCACGTCTCTAGCATCCGAACCAATAGAATGAACGACCAGCCGGTTTGGTAAACAACCTTAGATCTGTGTCGGATTATATCGGGATTATATCTTTTCAAAATAAAAAATTTAATGAAAATATGTCTATCATTATTTGAATACGTTTGTAACCAGTATAAACGTGATAATGCTCCCAAAACCGGTGTTTTGGGACGGTTTGCCGGGCCTCGACTTCATCTCGGGCCTAACAACACCAATGGCAATATATCCTCCAAACACGGCTTGTCGGGCATTATCACTTAAACAAGAGAGAGTGGCTTTTGGCACGATCGCATCGGCCATCACTGTCGAGTGAGCTGCGCATCATTGGCCATTTTTAGGACTGTAATTTCCTCTTCATACTGTAGCCTACAATTTGTGCGTTCCACACACACCTTGGCCTAGGTTATTGATGGCTTCAAGACAAGGTCATTTTTATTGATCTCAGTTTGTCAGTGTCAATTTAGCCTGTCATTTAGATCATTTGCGTGGTATTAAAAAAGATTCTGCCAGTCTCCAGTCATGTAAAATGACTTAAAATAGCATTACATTATTTTATAAAAGGACACAGGATCCAAGGCTACTAAAAATGTTCCCCGTGTGTGCAAGTACCTCAACTCTGCTGCTCTATGTCACTTAGCAAAATTACATGCTTTATTACTGTATATAAAGGGGATTTTTTTTTAAATCTCATGCGTTCTGGTACCTCAGAGCTCCCCAGGTCACCCTACTCTCCCCAGGTCACCCTACTCTCCCCAGGTCACCCTACTCTCCCCAGGTCACCCTACTCTCCCTAGGTCACCCTACTCTCCCCAGGTCACCCTACTCTCCCCAGGTCACCCTACTCTCCCTAGGTCACCCCCTCTCCCCAGGTCACCACCCAGGTCACCCCCCTCTCCCCAGGTCACCTCCCAAGTCACCCCCCTCTCCCCAGGTCACCCCCCAGGTCACCCTACTCTCCCCAGGTCACCCCCCAGTTCACCCCCCTCTCTACAGGTCACCCTAATCTCCCTAGGTCACCCCCCTCTCCCCAGGTCACCCCCCCAGGTGACCTGTGCTTAATATATGGAAAGTTGAGAAATAAATATAATATAGCCCTACCGTGAGAAATGTTTTCACGGCAAAACAGAATGGCTTTTTATGTAGGCACAGTGACACTTACAATGCCTTTTCAGACATCTCCAAGATCCAGGAATCCTACAGGGTTGAAGTTCAATGTTCTCATTCAATTGTGTAGTCGTAGTGGAGGGTAGACTACCGGCAGTACTGTAGTCCTAGTGGAGGGTAGACTACCGGCAGTACTGTAGTCCTAGTGGAGGGTAGACTACCAGCAGTACTGTAGTCCTAGTGGAGGGTAGACTACCAGCAGTACTGTAGTCCTAGTGGAGGGTAGACTACCGGCAGTACTGTAGTCCTAGTGGAGGGTAGACTACCGGCAGTACTGTAGTCCTAGTGGAGGGTAGACTACCAGCAGTACTGTAGTCCTAGTGGAGGGTAGACTACCAGCAGTACTGTAGTCCTAGTGGAGGGTAGACTACCAGCAGTACTGTAGTCCTAGTGGAGGGTAGACTACCAGCAGTACTGTAGTCCTAGTGGAGGGTAGACTACCAGCAGTACTGTAGTCCTAGTGGAGGGTAGACTACCGGCAGTACTGTAGTCCTAGTGGAGGGTAGACTACCAGCAGTACTGTAGTCCTAGTGGAGGGTAGACTACCAGCAGTACTGTAGTCCTAGTGGAGGGTAAACTACCAGCACTACTGTAGTCCTAGTGGAGGGTAGACAACCAGCAGTACTGTAGTCCTAGTGGAGGGTAGACTACCGGCAGTACTGTAGTCCTAGTGGAGGGTAGACTACCAGCAGTACTGTAGTCCTAGTGGAGGGTAGACTACCAGCAGAACTGTAGTCCTAGTGGAGGGTAGACTACCAGCAGTACTGTAGTCCTAGTAGAGGGTAGACTACCAGCAGTACTGTAGTCCTAGTGGAGGGTAGACTACCAGCAGTACTGTAGTCCTAGTGGAGGGTAGACTACCAGCAGTACTGTAGTCCTAGTGGAGGGTAGACTACCAGCAGTACTGTAGTCCTAGTGGAGGGTAGACTACCAGCAGTACTGTAGTCCTAGTGGAGGGTAGACTACCAGCAGTACTGTAGTCCTAGTGGAGGGTAGACTACCAGCAGTACTGTAGTCCTAGTGGAGGGTAGACTACCGGCAGTACTGTAGTCCTAGTGGAGGGTAGACTACCAGCAGTACTGTAGTCCTAGTGGAGGGTAGACTACCAGCAGTACTGTAGTCCTAGTGGAGGGTAGACTACCAGCAGTACTGTAGTCCTAGTGGAGGGTAGACTACCGGCAGTACTGTAGTCCTAGCGGAGGGTAGACTACCGGCAGTACTGTAGTCCTAGTGGAGGGTAGACTACCGGCAGTACTGTAGTCCTAGTGGAGGGTAGACTACCGGCAGTACTGTAGTCCTAGTGGAGGGTAGACTACCGGCCGGCGGTACTGTAGTCCTAGTGGAGGGTAGACTACCGGCAGTACTGTAGTCCTAGTGGAGGGTAGACTACCAGCAGTACTGTAGTCCTAGTGGAGGGTAGACTACCGGCAGTACTGTAGTCCTAGTGGAGGGTAGACTACCGGCAGTACTGTAGTCCTAGTGGAGGGTAGACTACCAGCAGTACTGTAGTCCTAGTGGAGGGTAGACTACCGGCGGTACTGTAGTCCTAGTGGAGGGTAGACTACCAGCAGTACTGTAGTCCTAGTGGAGGGTAGACTACCGGCAGTACTGTAGTCCTAGTGGAGGGTAGACTACCAGCAATACTGTAGTCCTAGCGGAGGATAGACTACCGGCAGTACTGTAGTCCTAGTGGAGGGTAGACTACCGGCCGGCGGTACTGTAGTCCTAGTGGAGGGTAGACTACCGGCAGTACTGTAGTCCTAGTGGGGGGTAGACTACCAGCAGTACTGTAGTCCTAGTGGAGGGTAGACTACCGGCAGTACTGTAGTCCTAGTGGAGGGTAGACTACCGGCAGTACTGTAGTCCTAGTGGAGGGTAGACTACCGGCAGTACTGTAGTCCTAGTGGAGGGTAGACTACCCGGCAGTACTGTAGTCCTAGCGGAGGGTAGACTACAAACCAGTACTGTAGTCCTAGTGGAGGGTAGACTACCAGCAGTACTGTAGTCCTAGTGGAGGGTAGACTACCGGCAGTACTGTAGTCCTAGTGGAGGGTAGACTACCGGCCGGCGGTACTGTAGTCCTAGTGGAGGGTAGACTACCAGCAGTACTGTAGTCCTAGTGGGGGGTAGACTACCGGCAGTACTGTAGTCCTAGTGGAGGGTAGACTACCGGCAGTACTGTAGTCCTAGTGGAGGGTAGACTACCGGCAGTACTGTAGTCCTAGTGGAGGGTAGACTACCAGCAGTACTGTAGTCCTAGTGGAGGGTAGACTACCAGCAGTACTGTAGTCCTAGTGGAGGGTAGGCTACCAGCAGTACTGTAGTCCTAGTGGAGGGTAGACTACCGGCAGTACTGTAGTCCTAGTGGAGGGTAGACTACCAGCAGTACTGTAGTCCTAGTGGAGGGTAGACTACCGGCAGTACTGTAGTCCTAGTGGAGGGTAGACTACCAGCAGTACTGTAGTCCTAGTGGAGGGTAGACTACCGGCAGTACTGTAGTCCTAGTGGAGGGTAGACTACCGGCAGTACTGTAGTCCTAGTGGGGGGTAGACTACCAGCAGTACTGTAGTCCTAGTGGAGGGTAGACTACCGGCAGTACTGTAGTCCTAGTGGAGGGTAGACTACCGGCAGTACTGTAGTCCTAGTGGAGGGTAGACTACCAGCAGTACTGTAGTCCTAGTGGAGGGTAGACTACCAGCAGTACTGTAGTCCTAGTGGAGGGTAGACTACCAGCAGTACTGTAGTCCTAGTGGAGGGTAGACTACCAGCAGTACTGTAGTCCTAGTGGAGGGTAGACTACCAGCAGTACTGTAGTCCTAGTGGAGGGTAGACTACAAACCAGTACTGTAGTCCTAGTGGAGGGTAGACTACCGGCAGTACTGTAGTCCTAGTGGAGGGTAGACTACCGGCAGTACTGTAGTCCTAGTGGAGGGTAGACTACCGGCCGGCGGTACTGTAGTCCTAGTGGAGGGTAGACTACCGGCAGTACTGTAGTCCTAGTGGAGGGTAGACTACCAGCAGTACTGTAGTCCTAGTGGAGGGTAGACTACCGGCAGTACTGTAGTCCTAGTGGAGGGTAGACTACCAGCAGTACTGTAGTCCTAGTGGAGGGTAGACTACCGGCGGTACTGTAGTCCTAGTGGAGGGTAGACTACCAGCAGTACTGTAGTCCTAGTGGAGGGTAGACTACCGGCAGTACTGTAGTCCTAGTGGAGGGTAGACTACCAGCAGTACTGTAGTCCTAGCGGAGGATAGACTACCGGCAGTACTGTAGTCCTAGTGGAGGGTAGACTACCGGCCGGCGGTACTGTAGTCCTAGTGGAGGGTAGACTACCGGCAGTACTGTAGTCCTAGTGGGGGTAGACTACCAGCAGTACTGTAGTCCTAGTGGAGGGTAGACTACCGGCAGTACTGTAGTCCTAGTGGAGGGTAGACTACCGGCAGTACTGTAGTCCTAGTGGAGGGTAGACTACCGGCAGTACTGTAGTCCTAGTGGAGGGTAGACTACCCGGCAGTACTGTAGTCCTAGCGGAGGGTAGACTACAAACCAGTACTGTAGTCCTAGTGGAGGGTAGACTACCAGCAGTACTGTAGTCCTAGTGGAGGGTAGACTACCGGCAGTACTGTAGTCCTAGTGGAGGGTAGACTACCGGCCGGCGGTACTGTAGTCCTAGTGGAGGGTAGACTACCAGCAGTACTGTAGTCCTAGTGGGGGGTAGACTACCGGCAGTACTGTAGTCCTAGTGGAGGGTAGACTACCGGCAGTACTGTAGTCCTAGTGGAGGGTAGACTACCGGCAGTACTGTAGTCCTAGTGGAGGGTAGACTACCAGCAGTACTGTAGTCCTAGTGGAGGGTAGACTACCAGCAGTACTGTAGTCCTAGTGGAGGGTAGACTACCGGCAGTACTGTAGTCCTAGTGGAGGGTAGACTACCAGCAGTACTGTAGTCCTAGTGGAGGGTAGACTACCAGCAGTACTGTAGTCCTAGTGGAGGGTAGACTACCAGCAGTACTGTAGTCCTAGTGGAGGGTAGACTACCGGCAGTACTGTAGTCCTAGTGGAGGGTAGACTACCGGCAGTACTGTAGTCCTAGTGGGGGGTAGACTACCAGCAGTACTGTAGTCCTAGTGGAGGGTAGACTACCAGCAGTACTGTAGTCCTAGTGGAGGGTAGACTACCAGCAGTACTGTAGTCCTAGTGGAGGGTAGACTACCAGCAGTACTGTAGTCCTAGTGGAGGGTAGACTACCGGCCGGCGGTACTGTAGTCCTAGTGGAGGGTAGACTACCGGCAGTACTGTAGTCCTAGTGGAGGGTAGACTACCGGCAGTACTGTAGTCCTAGCGGAGGGTAGACTACAAACCAGTACTGTAGTCCTAGTGGAGGGTAGACTACCAGCAGTACTGTAGTCCTAGTGGAGGGTAGACTACCGGCAGTACTGTAGTCCTAGTGGAGGGTAGACTACCGGCAGTACTGTAGTCCTAGTGGAGGGTAGACTACCGGCAGTACTGTAGTCCTAGTGGGGGGTAGACTACCAGCAGTACTGTAGTCCTAGTGGAGGGTAGACTACCGGCGGTACTGTAGTCCTAGTGGAGGGTAGACTACCGGCCGGCGGTACTGTAGTCCTAGTGGAGGGTAGACTACCAGCAGTACTGTAGTCCTAGTGGGGGGTAGACTACCGGCAGTACTGTAGTCCTAGTGGAGGGTAGACTACCGGCAGTACTGTAGTCCTAGTGGAGGGTAGACTACCGGCAGTACTGTAGTCCTAGTGGAGGGTAGACTACCAGCAGTACTGTAGTCCTAGTGGAGGGTAGACTACCAGCAGTACTGTAGTCCTAGTGGAGGGTAGGCTACCAGCAGTACTGTAGTCCTAGTGGAGGGTAGACTACCGGCAGTACTGTAGTCCTAGTGGAGGGTAGACTACCAGCAGTACTGTAGTCCTAGTGGAGGGTAGACTACCAGCAGTACTGTAGTCCTAGTGGAGGGTAGACTACCGGCAGTACTGTAGTCCTAGTGGAGGGTAGACTACCGGCAGTACTGTAGTCCTAGTGGAGGGTAGACTACCGGCAGTACTGTAGTCCTAGTGGGGGGTAGACTACCAGCAGTACTGTAGTCCTAGTGGAGGGTAGACTACCAGCAGTACTGTAGTCCTAGTGGAGGGTAGACTACCAGCAGTACTGTAGTCCTAGTGGAGGGTAGACTACCGGCCGGCGGTACTGTAGTCCTAGTGGAGGGTAGACTACCGGCAGTACTGTAGTCCTAGTGGAGGGTAGACTACCGGCAGTACTGTAGTCCTAGTGGAGGGTAGACTACCAGCAGTACTGTAGTCCTAGTGGAGGGTAGACTACCAGCAGTACTGTAGTCCTAGTGGAGGGTAGACTACCGGCAGTACTGTAGTCCTAGTGGAGGGTAGACTACCGGCAGTACTGTAGTCCTAGTGGAGGGTAGACTACCGGCAGTACTGTAGTCCTAGTGGGGGGTAGACTACCAGCAGTACTGTAGTCCTAGTGGAGGGTAGACTACCAGCAGTACTGTAGTCCTAGTGGAGGGTAGACTACCAGCAGTACTGTAGTCCTAGTGGAGGGTAGACTACCGGCCGGCGGTACTGTAGTCCTAGTGGAGGGTAGACTACCTGCAGTACTGTAGTCCTAGTGGAGGGTAGACTACCAGCAGTACTGTAGTCCTAGTGGAGGGTAGACTATGACTACATGAAAGATGTCTCTCTGCTGATTGGCAGTGTGATGTAATGGACATGAAGATTTTTATTGAGATATTTATAGGTATTTTTCTCTTAACTTTTCAGATTTTTTTCAAACAATCAGATCCAATGAACTGAGGCTGGGCTGACATGCTAATAGCCAATCAGATCCAATGAACTGAGGCTGGGCTGGCATGCTAATAGCCAATCAGATCCAATGAACTGAGCAGGCGGGGCTGACATGCTAATAGCCAATCAGATCCAATGAACTGAGCCTGGGCTGGCATGCTAATAGCCAATCAGATCCAATGAACTGAGCAGGCGGGGCTGACATGCTAATAGCCAATCAGATCCAATGAACTGAGCAGGCGGGGCTGACATGCTAATAGCCAATCAGATCCAATGAACTGAGGCTGGGCTGACATGCTAATAGCCAATCAGATCCAATGAACTGAGGCTGGGCTGGCATGCTAATAGCCAATCAGATCCAATGAACTGAGCAGGCGGGGCTGACATGCTAATAGCCAATCAGATCCAATGAACTGAGCCTGGGCTGGCATGCTAATAGCCAATCAGATCCAATGAACTGAGCAGGCGGGGCTGACATGCTAATAGCCAATCAGATCCAATGAACTGAGCAGGCGGGGCTGACATGCTAATAGCCAATCAGATCCAATGAACTGAGGCTGGGCTGGCATGCTAATAGCCAATCAGATCCAATGAACTGAGGCTGGGCTGGCATGCTAATAGCCAATCAGATCCAATGAACTGAGCAGGCTGGGCTGACATGCTAATTGCCAATCAGATCCAATGAACTGAGCCTGGGCTGGCATGCTAATAGCCAATCAGATCCAATGAACTGAGCAGGCGGGGCTGACATGCTAATAGCCAATCAGATCCAATGAACTGAGGTTGGGCTGGCATGCTAATAGCCAATCAGATCCAATGAACTGAGGCTGGGCTGGCATGCTAATAGCCAATCAGATCCAATGAACTGAGGCTGGGCTGGCATGTTAATAGCCGATCAGATCCAATGAACTAAGGCTGGGCTGGCATGCTAATAGCCAATCAGATCCAATGAACTGAGCAGGCGGGGCTGACATGCTAATAGCCAATCAGATCCAATGAACTGAGCAGGCGGGGCTGACATGCTAATAGCCAATCAGATCCAATGAACTGAGGTTGGGCTGGCATGCTAATAGCCAATCAGATCCAATGAACTGAGGCTGGGCTGGCATGCTAATAGCCAATCAGATCCAATGAACTGAGCAGGCGGGGCTGACATGCTAATAGCCAATCAGATCCAATGAACTATATTTTTTTTTGGGGGGGGGGGTGGTTTTCCATGTATTTGATTAGTTCTCTCTTAAGAAGCACTCTCATAGACATGCATTAGA
Organism: Salvelinus fontinalis; assembly: GCF_029448725.1. Classification (NCBI taxonomy): domain Eukaryota; kingdom Metazoa; phylum Chordata; class Actinopteri; order Salmoniformes; family Salmonidae; genus Salvelinus; species Salvelinus fontinalis. The sequence continues at coordinate 1,464,464 of NC_074695.1, forward strand.
CTATGGCGTTTTGAATGTGTGAGTGAATGGTGTCAGTATTGAATTATGTTATCACGGGACTGCCCTTATTTCCCCTCTGGCCAACGCCAATTGACATTTACCTTAGGACGCAAAGGTGAGTCATGAGTCAGGGAGATGGTCTGATGGTCTTAGTGACAACAGACCTAGATATGGGGGGAGGTTTTAGTGGGTGGAGTATTAGGACAATTGGAGGTTTACCAAGTTGCAGCTACAGTATGCTTAACAGGGCAAATTATTATGGTACAACTACGTGGACACCTTATCATCATTGTGCTTTTTAATGGTTTCTTTCTCTTCCATCTCCGCTGAATGATGTTAACTGCAAAGATTTAATACTAATAAATGTAAAATTAATAAATGTACAGAAAAAAAGGCCAACTTACAGAGGAGAAACTTTGAGGCAATTAAATATTTTCAGTGTAAAACCCCAGGGCTTGATGGTAAAACCCCAGGGCTTGATGGTAAAACCCCAGGGCTTGATGGTAAAACCCCAGGGCTTGATGGTAAAACCCCAGGGCTTGATGGTAAAACCCCAGGGCTTGATGGTAAAACCCCAGGGCTTGATGGTAAAACCCCAGGGCTTGATGGTAAAACCCCAGGGCTTGATGGTAAAACCCCAGGGCTTGATGGTAAAACCCCAGGGCTTGATGTAATACCAGTAGAGCGATATCAGACCTTTGATGTACTCAAAGATCCATTATTACCATGTTTTAATTTGGATGATAAAAATTGTAGACTTTCAGATACTCAACAAGAAGGTCTGATTTCATTACTGCTGAAACAGGAACCAGGTGGTAAATATAAAGATCCAGTCCATTTAAAATAAACTGAAGGCCTCTTACACTTCAATGTTGTGATGCGAAAATCCTGACGAAATGAATAGCACATAAAAAACAAGGCTGTCCGTTGTCTCCATAATTATTTATTATGGCCATCGAAATGCTAGCTATTAAATTGGATCCAACAACAACATCAAGGGGCTAGAAATCTAGGGGTTAATAACAAAAGTGTCCCTGTATGTCGATGACTCAAGTTTCTTCTTAAGTCCACAATCTGGATCCCTGCTACACTTTTCTGGCCTCTCTGGACTAAAACCTATTTTTTTTTTACAAGTGTACCGTATTATGTATTAGGTCGTTAAAAAAATAGTGTTTACACTACCTTGTAGTTTACCAATAAAATTGTCGAATGGTGAAGTAGACATACTTGGTATTCACATCTCAAAAAATATAAATTAATTTACCACAATCAATTTCAATAGAAAGTTAGCAAAAATAGACAAGCTTCGACAACCATGGAGAGATAAATACATGTCTATTTTATGGAAAAATCACATTGATTAACTCTTTGGTCCTATCACAGTTTACTTACTTACTAATGGCACTGCCCACTCCAGACAACTCGTTTTTTAAAATCATATAAGCAAAAAATATGTAACTTTATTTGGATAGCTAAACCAGACCAATTTAAACATGTCTATTTAAAGTGCATTCGAAAAGTATTCAGACCCCTTCCCTTTCTCTACATTTTGTTACATTACAGCCTTATTCTAAAATTGATAAAATATTTTTCCCCCCTCAATCTACACACCATTCCACATAATGACAAAGCAAAAACTGTTTTTTTTTTGCAAATTAATAAAAAATAAAAAACACCCTTTGCTATGACACTCGAAAATGAGATCAGGTGCATCCTGTTTCCATTGATCATCCTTGAGATGTTTCTACAACTTGATTGGAGTCAACCTGTGGTAAAATCAATTGATTGGACATGCACACACCTGTCTATATAAAGGTCCCACAGTTGACAGTGCATGTCAGTCCAAAAACCAAGCCATGAGGTCGAAGGAATTGTCCGTAGAGCTCAGAGACAGGATTGTGTTGAGGCACAGATCTGGGGAAGGATACCAAAACATTATTGCAGCATTGAAGGTCCCCAAGAACACAGTGGCCTCCATCATTCTTAAATGGAAGAAGTTTGTAACCACCAAGACACTTCCTAGAGCTGGCCGCCCGGCCAAACTGAGCAATCGGTGGAGAACAGCCTTGGTCAGGGAGGTGAACAAGAACCTGATGGTCACTGAGACAGAGCTCCAGAGTTCCTCTGTGGAGATTGGAGAACCTTCCAGAAGGACAACCAGCTCTGCAGCACTCCACCAATCAGGCCTTTATGGTATAGTGGCCAAACGGAAGCCACTCCTCAGTCAAAGGCACATGACAGCCCGCTTGGAGTTTACTCAGACCATGAGAAACAAGATTCTCTGGTCTGATGGTAGGTAGGGCTGTACTGCTGTATAATATCAGGTAGGGCTGTACTGCTGTATAATATCAGGTAGGGCTGTATAATATCAGGTAGGGCTGTATAATATCAGGTAGGGCTGTATAATATCAGGTAGGGCTGTATAATATCAGGTAGGGCTGTATAATATCAGGTAGGGCTGTATAATATCAGGTAGGGCTGTACTGCTGTATAATATCAGGTAGGGCTGTATAATATCAGGTAGGGCTGTATAATATCAGGTAGGGCTGTATAATATCAGGTAGGGCTGTATAATATCAGGTAGGGCTGTATAATATCAGGTAGGGCTGTATAATATCAGGTAGGGCTGTACTGCTGTATAGTATCAGGTAGGGCTGTACTGCTGTATAATATCAGGTAGGGCTGTATAATATCAGGTAGGGCTGTATAATATCAGGTAGGGCTGTACTGCTGTATAATATCAGGTAGGGCTGTACTGCTGTATAATATCAGGTAGGGCTGTATAATATCAGGTAGGGCTGTATAATATCAGGTAGGGCTGTACTGCTGTATAATATCAGGTAGGGCTGTATAATATCAGGTAGGGCTGTATAATATCAGGTAGGGCTGTACTGCTGTATAATATCAGGTAGGGCTGTATAATATCAGGTAGGGCTGTATAATATCAGGTAGGGCTGTACTGCTGTATAATATCAGGTAGGGCTGTATAATATCAGGTAGGGCTGTATAATATCAGGTAGGGCTGTATAATATCAGGTAGGGCTGTACTGCTGTATAATATCAGGTAGGGCTGTATAATATCAGGTAGGGCTGTATAATATCAAGTAGGGCTGTATAATATCAGGTAGGGCTGTACTGCTGTATAATATCAGGTAGGGCTGTACTGCTGTATAATATCAGGTAGGGCTGTACTGCTGTATAATATCAGGTAGGGCTGTACTGCTGTATAATATCAGGTAGGGCTGTTCTGCTGTATAGTATCAGGTAGGGCTGTATAATATCAGGTAGGTCTGTGTAATATCAGGTAGGGCTGTACTGCTGTATAATATCAGGTAGGGCTGTACTGCTGTATAATATCAGGTAGGGCTGTATAATATCAGGTAGGGCTGTATAATATCAGGTAGGGATGTACTGCTGTATAATATCAGGTAGGGCTGTACTGCTGTATAATATCAGGTAGGGCTGTATAATATCAGGTAGGGCTGTATAATATCAGGTAGGGCTGTACTGCTGTATAGTATCAGGCAGGGCTGTATAATATCAGGTAGGGCTGTACTGCTGTATAATATCAGGTAGGGCTGTGTAATATCAGGTAGGGCTGTACTGCTGTATAGTATCAGGTAGAGCTGTACTGCTGTATAATATCAGGTAGGGCTGTATAATATCAGGTAGGGCTGTATAATATCAGGTAGGGCTGTACTGCTGTATAGTATCAGGTAGGGCTGTATAATATCAGGTAGGGCTGTACTGCTGTATAATATCAGGTAGGGCTGTATAATATCAGGTAGGGCTGTACTGCTGTATACTATCAGGTAGGGCTGTATAATATCAGGTAGGGCTGTATAATATCAGGTAGGGCTGTACTGCTGTATAATATCAGGTAGGGCTGTATAATATCAGGTAGGGCTGTATAATATCAGGTAGGGCTGTATAATATCAGGTAGGGCTGTGTAATATCAGGTAGGGCTGTACTGCTGTATAATATCAGGTAGGGCTGTACTGCTGTATAATATCAGGTAGGGCTGTATAATATCAGGTAGGGCTGTATAATATCAGGTAGGGCTGTACTGCTGTATAATATCAGGTAGGGCTGTACTGCTGTATAATATCAGGTAGGGCTGTATAATATCAGGTAGGGCTGTATAATATCAGGTAGGGCTGTACTGCTGTATAATATCAGGTAGGGCTGTACTGCTGTATAATATCAGGTAGGGCTGTACTGCTGTATAATATCAGGTAGGGTTGTATAATATTAGCTAGGGCTGTATAATATCAGGTAGGGCTGTACTGCTGTATAATATCAGGTAGAGCTGTACTGCTGTATAATATCAGGTAGGGCTGTACTGCTGTATAATATCAGGTAGGGCTGTACTGCTGTATAATATCAGGTAGGGCTGTACTGCTGTATAATATCAGGTAGGGCTGTACTGCTGTATAATATCAGGTAGGGCTGTACTGCTGTATAATATCAGGTAGGGCTGTATAATATCAGGTAGGGCTGTACTGCTGTATAATATCAGGTAGGGTTGTATAATATCAGGTAGTGTTGTATAATATCAGGTAGGGCTGTATAATATCAGGTAGGGCTGTACTGCTGTATAATATCAGGTAGGGCTGTACTGCTGTATAGTATCAGCTAGGGCTGTATAATATCAGGTAGGGCTGTACTGCTGTATAATATCAGGTAGGGCTGTACTGCTGTATAGTATCAGCTAGGGCTGTATAATATCAGGTAGGGCTGTACTGCTGTATAATATCAGGTAGGGCTGTATAATATCAGGTAGGGCTGTATAATATCAGGTAGGGCTGTATAATATCAGGTAGGGCTGTATAATATCAGGTAGGGCTGTATAATATCAGGTAGGGCTGTACTGCTGTATAATATCAGGTAGGGCTGTATAATATCAGGTAGGGCTGTATAATATCAGGTAGGGCTGTATAATATCAGGTAGGGCTGTATAATATCAGGTAGGGCTGTATAATATCAGGTAGGGCTGTATAATATCAGGTAGGGCTTTACTGCTGTATAATATCAGGTAGGGCTGTACTGCTGTATAATATCAGGTAGGGCTGTATAATATCAGGTAGGGCTGTATAATATCAGGTAGGGCTGTATAATATCAGGTAGGGCTGTACTGCTGTATAATATCAGGTAGGGCTGTACTGCTGTATAATATCAGGTAGGGCTGTACTGCTGTATAATATCAGGTAGGGCTGTACTGCTGTATAATATCAGGTAGGGCTGTATAATATCAGGTAGGGCTGTACTGCTGTATAATATCAGGTAGGGCTATATAATATCAGGTAGGGCTGTATGATATCAGGTAGGGCTGTATAATATCAGGTAGGGCTGTACTGCTGTATAATATCAGGTAGGGCTGTACAATATCAGGTAGGGCTGTACTGCTGTATAATATCAGGTAGGGCTGTATAATATCAGGTAGGGCTGTATAATATCAGGTAGGGCTGTATAATATCAGGTAGGGCTGTATAATATCAGGTAGGGCTGTATAATATCAGGTAGGGCTGTACTGCTGTATAATATCAGGTAGGCTGTACTGCTGTATAATATCAGGTAGGGCTGTATAATATCAGGTAGGGCTGTATAATATCAGGTAGGGCTGTATAATATCAGGTAGGGCTGTACTGCTGTATAATATCAGGTAGGGCTGTTCTGCTGTATAGTATCAGGTAGGGCTGTATAATATCAGGTAGGTCTGTGTAATATCAGGTAGGGCTGTACTGCTGTATAATATCAGGTAGGGCTGTATAATATCAGGTAGGGCTGTATAATATCAGGTAGGGCTGTATAATATCAGGTAGGGCTGTATAATATCAGGTAGGGCTGTACTGCTGTATAATATCAGGTAGGGCTGTACTGCTGTATAATATCAGGTAGGGCTGTTCTGCTGTATAGTATCAGGTAGGGCTGTATAATATCAGGTAGGTCTGTGTAATATCAGGTAGGGCTGTACTGCTGTATAATATCAGGTAGGGCTGTACTGCTGTATAATATCAGGTAGGGCTGTATAATATCAGGTAGGGCTGTATAATATCAGGTAGGGCTGTACTGCTGTATAATATCAGGTAGGGCTGTACTGCTGTATAATATCAGGTAGGGCTGTATAATATCAGGTAGGGCTGTATAATATCAGGTAGGGCTGTATAATATCAGGTAGGGCTGTACTGCTGTATAATATCAGGTAGGGCTGTACTGCTGTATAGTATCAGGCAGGGCTGTATAATATCAGGTAGGGCTGTACTGCTGTATAATATCAGGTAGGGCTGTGTAATATCAGGTAGGGCTGTACTGCTGTATAGTATCAGGTAGGGCTGTATAATATCAGGTAGGGCTGTACTGCTGTATAATATCAGGTAGGGCTGTATAATATCAGGTAGGGCTGTATAATATCAGGTAGGGCTGTACTGCTGTATACTATCAGGTAGGGCTGTATAATATCAGGTAGGGCTGTATAATATCAGGTAGGGCTGTACTGCTGTATAATATCAGGTAGGGCTGTATAATATCAGGTAGGGCTGTATAATATCAGGTAGGGCTGTATAATATCAGGTAGGGCTGTGTAATATCAGGTAGGGCTGTACTGCTGTATAATATCAGGTAGGGCTGTACTGCTGTATAATATCAGGTAGGGCTGTATAATATCAGGTAGGGCTGTATAATATCAGGTAGGGCTGTACTGCTGTATAATATCAGGTAGGGCTGTACTGCTGTATAATATCAGGTAGGGCTGTATAATATCAGGTAGGGCTGTATAATATCAGGTAGGGCTGTACTGCTGTATAATATCAGGTAGGGCTGTACTGCTGTATAATATCAGGTAGGGTTGTATAATATTAGCTAGGGCTGTATAATATCAGGTAGGGCTGTACTGCTGTATAATATCAGGTAGGGCTGTACTGCTGTATAATATCAGGTAGGGCTGTATAATATCAGGTAGGGCTGTACTGCTGTATAATATCAGGTAGGGCTGTACTGCTGTATAATATCAGGTAGGGCTGTACTGCTGTATAATATCAGGTAGGGCTGTACTGCTGTATAATATCAGGTAGGGCTGTACTGCTGTATAATATCAGGTAGGGCTGTACTGCTGTATAATATCAGGTAGGGCTGTATAATATCAGGTAGGGCTGTACTGCTGTATAATATCAGGTAGGGTTGTATAATATCAGGTAGTGTTGTATAATATCAGGTAGGGCTGTATAATATCAGGTAGGGCTGTACTGCTGTATAATATCAGGTAGGGCTGTACTGCTGTATAGTATCAGCTAGGGCTGTATAATATCAGGTAGGGCTGTACTGCTGTATAATATCAGGTAGGGCTGTACTGCTGTATAATATCAGGTAGGGCTGTATAATATCAGGTAGGGCTGTATAATATCAGGTAGGGCTGTATAATATCAGGTAGGGCTGTATAATATCAGGTAGGGCTGTATAATATCAGGTAGGGCTGTATAATATCAGGTAGGGCTGTACTGCTGTATAATATCAGGTAGGGCTGTACTGCTGTATAATATCAGGTAGGGCTGTATAATATCAGGTAGGGCTGTATAATATCAGGTAGGGCTGTATAATATCAGGTAGGGCTGTACTGCTGTATAATATCAGGTAGGGCTGTACTGCTGTATAATATCAGGTAGGGCTGTACTGCTGTATAATATCAGGTAGGGCTGTACTGCTGTATAATATCAGGTAGGGCTGTATAATATCAGGTAGGGCTGTACTGCTGTATAATATCAGGTAGGGCTATATAATATCAGGTAGGGCTGTATGATATCAGGTAGGGCTGTATAATATCAGGTAGGGCTGTACTGCTGTATAATATCAGGTAGGGCTGTACAATATCAGGTAGGGCTGTACTGCTGTATAATATCAGGTAGGGCTGTATAATATCAGGTAGGGCTGTATAATATCAGGTAGGGCTGTATAATATCAGGTAGGGCTGTATAATATCAGGTAGGGCTGTACTGCTGTATAATATCAGGTAGGCTGTACTGCTGTATAATATCAGGTAGGGCTGTATAATATCAGGTAGGGCTGTATAATATCAGGTAGGGCTGTACTGCTGTATAATATCAGGTAGAGCTGTTCTGCTGTATAGTATCAGGTAGGGCTGTATAATATCAGGTAGGTCTGTGTAATATCAGGTAGGGCTGTACTGCTGTATAATATCAGGTAGGGCTGTACTGCTGTATAATATCAGGTAGGGCTGTATAATATCAGGTAGGGCTGTACTGCTGTATAATATCAGGTAGGGCTGTATAATATCAGGTAGGGCTGTATAATATCAGGTAGGGCTGTACTGCTGTATAATATCAGGTAGGGCTGTATAATATCAGGTAGGGCTGTATAATATCAGGTAGGGCTGTATAATATCAGGTAAGGCTGTATAATATCAGGTAGGGCTGTATAATATCAGTTAGGGCTGTATAATATCAGGTAGGGCTGTACTGCTGTATAGTATCAGGTAGGGCTGTATAATATCAGGTAGGGCTGTACTGCTGTATAATATCAGGTAGGGCTGTACTGCTGTATAATATCATGTAGGGCTGTACTGCTGTATAATATCATGTAGGGCTGTATAATATCAGGTAGGGCTATATAATATCAGGTAGGGCTGTATAATATCAGGTAGGGCTGTACTGCTGTATAATATCAGGTAGGGCTGTACTGCTGTACAATATCAGGTAGGGCTGTACTGCTGTATAATATCAGGTAGGGCTGTATAATATCAGGTAGGGCTGTATAATATCAGGTAGGGCTGTATAATATCAGGTAGGGCTGTACTGCTGTATAATATCAGGTAGGGCTGTACTGCTGTATAATATCAGGTAGGGCTGTATAATATCAGGTAGGGCTGTACTGCTGTATAATATCAGGTAGGGCTGTGTAATATCAGGTAGGGCTGTACTGCTGTATAATATCAGGTAGGGCTGTACTGCTGTATAATATCAGGTAGGGCTGTATAATATCAGGTAGGGCTGTATAATATCAGGTAGGGCTGTATAATATCAGGTAGGGCTGTATAATATCAGGTAGGGCTGTATAATATCAGGAAGGGCTGTACTGCTGTATAATATCAGGTAGGGCTGTATAATATCAGGTAGGGCTGTATAATATCAGGTAGGGCTGTATAATATCAGGTAGGGCTGTACTGCTGTATAGTATCAGGTAGGGCTGTACTGCTGTATAATATCAGGTAGGGCTGTATAATATCAGGTAGGGCTGTACTGCTGTATAATATCAGGTAGGGCTGTATAATATCAGGTAGGGCTGTATAATATCAGGTAGGGCTGTACTGCTGTATAATATCAGGTAGGGCTGTATAATATCAGGTAGGGCTGTATAATATCAGGTAGGGCTGTATAATATCAGGTAGGGCTGTACTGCTGTATAATATCAGGTAGGGCTGTATAATATCAGGTAGGGCTGTATAATATCAGGTAGGGCTGTACTGCTGTATACTATCAGGTAGGGCTGTATAATATCAGGTAGGGCTGTATAATATCAGGTAGGGCTGTATAATATCAGGTAGGGCTGTACTGCTGTATAATATCAGGTAGGGCTGTACTGCTGTATAATATCAGGTAGGGCTGTATAATATCAGGTAGGGCTGTATAATATCAGGTAGGTCTGTGTAATATCAGGTAGGGCTGTACCGCTGTACTGCTGTATAATATCAGGTAGGGCTGTACTGCTGTATAATATCAGGTAGGGCTGTGTAATATCAGGTAGGGCTGTACTGCTGTATAATATCAGGTAGGGCTGTATAATATCAGGTAGGGCTGTATAATATCAGGTAGGGCTGTATAATATCAGGTAGGGCTGTATAATATCAGGTAGGGCTGTATAATATCAGGTAGGGCTGTATAATATCAGGTAGGGCTGTACTGCTGTATAATATCAGGTAGGGCTGTATAATATCAGGTAGGGCTGTATAATATCAGGTAGGGCTGTATAATATCAGGTAGGGCTGTATAATATCAGGTAGGGCTGTACTGCTGTATAATATCAGGTAGGGCTGTACTGCTGTATAATATCAGGTAGGGCTGTATAATATCAGGTAGGGCTGTATAATATCAGGTAGGGCTGTACTGCTGTATAATATCAGGTAGGGCTGTATAATATCAGGTAGGGCTGTATGATATCAGGTAGGGCTGTACTGCTGTATAATATCAGGTAGGGCTGTATAATATCAGGTAGGGCTGTATAATATCAGGTAGGGCTGTACTGCTGTATACTATCAGGTAGGGCTGTACTGCTGTATAATATCAGGTAGGGCTGTACTGCTGTATAATATCAGGTAGGGTTGTATAATATTAGCTAGGGCTGTATAATATCAGGTAGGGCTGTACTGCTGTATAATATCAGGTAGAGCTGTACTGCTGTATAATATCAGGTAGGGCTGTACTGCTGTATAATATCAGGTAGGGCTGTACTGCTGTATAATATCAGGTAGGGCTGTACTGCTGTATAATATCAGGTAGGGCTGTACTGCTGTATAATATCAGGTAGGGCTGTACTGCTGTATAATATCAGGTAGGGCTGTATAATATCAGGTAGGGCTGTACTGCTGTATAATATCAGGTAGGGTTGTATAATATCAGGTAGGGCTGTATAATATCAGGTAGGGCTGTATAATATCAGGTAGGGCTGTACTGCTGTATAATATCAGGTAGGGCTGTACTGCTGTGTAGTATCAGCTAGGGCTGTATAATATCAGGTAGGGCTGTACTGCTGTATAATATCAGGTAGGGCTGTACTGCTGTATAGTATCAGCTAGGGCTGTATAATATCAGGTAGGGCTGTACTGCTGTATAATATCAGGTAGGGCTGTATAATATCAGGTAGGGCTGTATAATATCAGGTAGGGCTGTATAATATCAGGTAGGGCTGTACTGCTGTATAATATCAGGTAGGGCTGTATAATATCAGGTAGGGCTGTATAATATCAGGTAGGGCTGTATAATATCAGGTAGGGCTGTATAATATCAGGTAGGGCTGTATAATATCAGGTAGGGCTGTATAATATCAGGTAGGGCTGTACTGCTGTATAATATCAGGTAGGGCTGTACTGCTGTATAATATCAGGTAGGGCTGTATAATATCAGGTAGGGCTGTACAATATCAGGTAGGGCTGTACTGCTGTATAATATCAGGTAGGGCTGTATAATATCAGGTAGGGCTGTATAATATCAGGTAGGGCTGTACTGCTGTATAATATCAGGTAGGGCTGTACTGCTGTATAATATCAGGTAGGGCTGTACTGCTGTATAATATCAGGTAGGGCTGTATAATATCAGGTAGGGCTGTACTGCTGTATAATATCAGGTAGGGCTATATAATATCAGGTAGGGCTGTATGATATCAGGTAGGGCTGTATAATATCAGGTAGGGCTGTACTGCTGTATAATATCAGGTAGGGCTGTACAATATCAGGTAGGGCTGTACTGCTGTATAATATCAGGTAGGGCTGTATAATATCAGGTAGGGCTGTATAATATCAGGTAGGGCTGTATAATATCAGGTAGGGCTGTACTGCTGTATAATATCAGGTAGGCTGTACTGCTGTATAATATCAGGTAGGGCTGTATAATATCAGGTAGGGCTGTATAATATCAGGTAGGGCTGTACTGCTGTATAATATCAGGTAGGGCTGTTCTGCTGTATAGTATCAGGTAGGGCTGTATAATATCAGGTAGGTCTGTGTAATATCAGGTAGGGCTGTACTGCTGTATAATATCAGGTAGGGCTGTACTGCTGTATAATATCAGGTAGGGCTGTATAATATCAGGTAGGGCTGTACTGCTGTATAATATCAGGTAGGGCTGTACTGCTGTATAATATCAGGTAGGGCTGTACTGCTGTATAATATCAGGTAGGGCTGTATAATATCAGGTAGGGCTGTATAATATCAGGTAGGGCTGTACTGCTGTATAATATCATGTAGGGCTGTATAATATCAGGTAGGGCTGTATAATATCAGGTAGGGCTGTATAATATCAGGTAGGGCTGTATAATATCAGGTAGGGCTGTATAATATCAGGTAGGGCTGTACTGCTGTATAATATCAGGTAGGGCTGTATAATATCAGGTAGGGCTGTATAATATCAGGTACTGCTGTATAGTATCAGGTAGGGCTGTACTGCTGTATAATATCATGTAGGGCTGTATAATATCAGGTAGGGCTGTATAATATCAGGTAGGGCTGTATAATATCAGGTAAGGCTGGATAATATCAGGTAGGGCTGTATAATATCAGGTAGGGCTGTACTGCTGTATAATATCAGGTAGGGCTGTATAATATCAGGTAGGGCTGTATAATATCAGGTAGGGCTGTATAATATCAGGTAGGGCTGTACTGCTGTATAGTATCAGGTAGGGCTGTACTGCTGTATAATATCAGGTAGGGCTGTACTGCTGTATAATATCAGGTAGGGCTGTATAATATCAGGTAGGGCTGTACTGCTGTATAATATCAGGTAGGGCTGTATAATATCAGGTAGGGCTGTACTGCTGTATAATATCAGGTAGGGCTGTATAATATCAGGTAGGGCTGTATAATATCAGGTAGGGCTGTATAATATCAGGTAGGGCTGTACTGCTGTATAATATCAGGTAGGGCTGTATAATATCAGGTAGGGCTGTATAATATCAGGTAGGGCTGTACTGCTGTATACTATCAGGTAGGGCTGTACTGCTGTATAATATCAGGTAGGGCTGTACTGCTGTATAATATCAGGTAGGGTTGTATAATATTAGCTAGGGCTGTATAATATCAGGTAGGGCTGTACTGCTGTATAATATCAGGTAGAGCTGTACTGCTGTATAATATCAGGTAGGGCTGTACTGCTGTATAATATCAGGTAGGGCTGTATAATATCAGGTAGGGCTGTATAATATCAGGTAGGGCTGTATAATATCAGGTAGGGCTGTATAATATCAGGTAGGGCTGTATAATATCAGGTAGGGCTGTATAATATCAGGTAGGGCTGTACTGCTGTATAATATCAGGTAGGGCTGTACTGCTGTATAATATCAGGTAGGGCTGTATAATATCAGGTAGGGCTGTATAATATCAGGTAGGGCTGTACTGCTGTATAATATCAGGTAGGGCTGTACTGCTGTATAATATCAGGTAGGGCTGTACTGCTGTATAATATCAGGTAGGGCTGTACTGCTGTATAATATCAGGTAGGGCTGTATAATATCAGGTAGGGCTGTACTGCTGTATAATATCAGGTAGGGCTATATAATATCAGGTAGGGCTGTAAGATATCAGGTAGGGCTGTATAATATCAGGTAGGGCTGTACTGCTGTATAATATCAGGTAGGGCTGTACAATATCAGGTAGGGCTGTACTGCTGTATAATATCAGGTAGGGCTGTATAATATCAGGTAGGGCTGTATAATATCAGGTAGGGCTGTATAATATCAGGTAGGGCTGTACTGCTGTATAATATCAGGTAGGCTGTACTGCTGTATAATATCAGGTAGGGCTGTATAATATCAGGTAGGGCTGTATAATATCAGGTAGGGCTGTACTGCTGTATAATATCAGGTAGGGCTGTTCTGCTGTATAGTATCAGGTAGGGCTGTATAATATCAGGTAGGTCTGTGTAATATCAGGTAGGGCTGTACTGCTGTATAATATCAGGTAGGGCTGTACTGCTGTATAATATCAGGTAGGGCTGTATAATATCAGGTAGGGCTGTACTGCTGTATAATATCAGGTAGGGCTGTACTGCTGTATAATATCAGGTAGGGCTGTATAATATCAGGTAGGGCTGTATAATATCAGGTAGGGCTGTACTGCTGTATAATATCATGTAGGGCTGTATAATATCAGGTAGGGCTGTATAATATCAGGTAGGGCTGTATAATATCAGGTAAGGCTGTATAATATCAGGTAGGGCTGTATAATATCAGGTAGGGCTGTATAATATCAGGTAGGGCTGTACTGCTGTATAGTATCAGGTAGGGCTGTATAATATCAGGTAGGGCTGTACTGCTGTATAATATCAGGTAGGGCTGTACTGCTGTATAATATCAGGTAGGGCTGTACTGCTGTATAATATCATGTAGGGCTGTATAATATCAGGTAGGGCTATATAATATCAGGTAGGGCTGTATAATATCAGGTAGGGCTGTACTGCTGTATAATATCAGGTAGGGCTGTACTGCTGTACAATATCAGGTAGGGCTGTACTGCTGTATAATATCAGGTAGGGCTGTATAATATCAGGTAGGGCTGTATAATATCAGGTAGGGCTGTATAATATCAGGTAGGGCTGTATAATATCAGGTAGGGCTGTACTGCTGTATAATATCAGGTAGGGCTGTACTGCTGTATAATATCAGGTAGGGCTGTATAATATCAGGTAGGGCTGTACTGCTGTATAATATCAGGTAGGGCTGTTCTGCTGTATAGTATCAGGTAGGGCTGTATAATATCAGGTAGGTCTGTGTAATATCAGGTAGGGCTGTACCGCTGTACTGCTGTATAATATCAGGTAGGGCTGTACTGCTGTATAATATCAGGTAGGGCTGTGTAATATCAGGTAGGGCTGTACTGCTGTATAATATCAGGTAGGGCTGTACTGCTGTATAATATCAGGTAGGGCTGTATAATATCAGGTAGGGCTGTATAATATCAGGTAGGGCTGTATAATATCAGGTAGGGCTGTATAATATCAGGTAGGGCTGTATAATATCAGGTAGGGCTGTACTGCTGTATAATATCAGGTAGGGCTGTATAATATCAGGTAGGGCTGTATAATATCAGGTAGGGCTGTATAATATCAGGTAGGGCTGTACTGCTGTATAGTATCAGGTAGGGCTGTACTGCTGTATAATATCAGGTAGGGCTGTATAATATCAGGTAGGGCTGTACTGCTGTATAATATCAGGTAGGGCTGTATAATATCAGGTAGGGCTGTATAATATCAGGTAGGGCTGTACTGCTGTATAATATCAGGTAGGGCTGTATAATATCAGGTAGGGCTGTATAATATCAGGTAGGGCTGTATAATATCAGGTAGGGCTGTACTGCTGTATAATATCAGGTAGGGCTGTATAATATCAGGTAGGGCTGTATAATATCAGGTAGGGCTGTACTGCTGTATACTATCAGGTAGGGCTGTATAATATCAGGTAGGGCTGTATAATATCAGGTAGGGCTGTATAATATCAGGTAGGGCTGTACTGCTGTATAATATCAGGTAGGGCTGTACTGCTGTATAATATCAGGTAGGGCTGTATAATATCAGGTAGGGCTGTATAATATCAGGTAGGGCTGTATAATATCAGGTAGGTCTGTGTAATATCAGGTAGGGCTGTACCGCTGTACTGCTGTATAATATCAGGTAGGGCTGTACTGCTGTATAATATCAGGTAGGGCTGTGTAATATCAGGTAGGGCTGTACTGCTGTATAATATCAGGTAGGGCTGTATAATATCAGGTAGGGCTGTATAATATCAGGTAGGGCTGTATAATATCAGGTAGGGCTGTATAATATCAGGTAGGGCTGTACTGCTGTATAATATCAGGTAGGGCTGTATAATATCAGGTAGGGCTGTATAATATCAGGTAGGGCTGTATAATATCAGGTAGGGCTGTACTGCTGTATAATATCAGGTAGGGCTGTACTGCTGTATAATATCAGGTAGGGCTGTATAATATCAGGTAGGGCTGTATAATATCAGGTAGGGCTGTACTGCTGTATAATATCAGGTAGGGCTGTATAATATCAGGTAGGGCTGTATAATATCAGGTAGGGCTGTATAATATCAGGTAGGGCTGTATAATATCAGGTAGGGCTGTATAATATCAGGTAGGGCTGTACTGCTGTATAATATCAGGTAGGGCTGTACTGCTGTATAATATCAGGTAGGGCTGTACTGCTGTATAATATCAGGTAGGGTTGTATAATATTAGCTAGGGCTGTATAATATCAGGTAGGGCTGTACTGCTGTATAATATCAGGTAGAGCTGTACTGCTGTATAATATCAGGTAGGGCTGTACTGCTGTATAATATCAGGTAGGGCTGTACTGCTGTATAATATCAGGTAGGGCTGTACTGCTGTATAATATCAGGTAGGGCTGTACTGCTGTATAATATCAGGTAGGGCTGTACTGCTGTATAATATCAGGTAGGGCTGTATAATATCAGGTAGGGCTGTACTGCTGTATAATATCAGGTAGGGTTGTATAATATCAGGTAGGGCTGTATAATATCAGGTAGGGCTGTATAATATCAGGTAGGGCTGTACTGCTGTATAATATCAGGTAGGGCTGTACTGCTGTATAGTATCAGCTAGGGCTGTATAATATCAGGTAGGGCTGTACTGCTGTATAATATCAGGTAGGGCTGTACTGCTGTATAGTATCAGCTAGGGCTGTATAATATCAGGTAGGGCTGTATAATATCAGGTAGGGCTGTATAATATCAGGTAGGGCTGTATAATATCAGGTAGGGCTGTATAATATCAGGTAGGGCTGTACTGCTGTATAATATCAGGTAGGGCTGTACTGCTGTATAATATCAGGTAGGGCTGTATAATATCAGGTAGGGCTGTATAATATCAGGTAGGGCTGTATAATATCAGGTAGGGCTGTATAATATCAGGTAGGGCTGTATAATATCAGGTAGGGCTGTACTGCTGTATAATATCAGGTAGGGCTGTACTGCTGTATAATATCAGGTAGGGCTGTATAATATCAGGTAGGGCTGTATAATATCAGGTAGGGCTGTACTGCTGTATAATATCAGGTAGGGCTGTACTGCTGTATAATATCAGGTAGGGCTGTACTGCTGTATAATATCAGGTAGGGCTGTATAATATCAGGTAGGGCTGTACTGCTGTATAATATCAGGTAGGGCTATATAATATCAGGTAGGGCTGTATGATATCAGGTAGGGCTGTATAATATCAGGTAGGGCTGTACTGCTGTATAATATCAGGTAGGGCTGTACAATATCAGGTAGGGCTGTACTGCTGTATAATATCAGGTAGGGCTGTATAATATCAGGTAGGGCTGTATAATATCAGGTAGGGCTGTATAATATCAGGTAGGGCTGTATAATATCAGGTAGGGCTGTACTGCTGTATAATATCAGGTAGGCTGTACTGCTGTATAATATCAGGTAGGGCTGTATAATATCAGGTAGGGCTGTATAATATCAGGTAGGGCTGTACTGCTGTATAATATCAGGTAGGGCTGTTCTGCTGTATAGTATCAGGTAGGGCTGTATAATATCAGGTAGGTCTGTGTAATATCAGGTAGGGCTGTACTGCTGTATAATATCAGGTAGGGCTGTACTGCTGTATAATATCAGGTAGGGCTGTATAATATCAGGTAGGGCTGTACTGCTGTATAATATCAGGTAGGGCTGTACTGCTGTATAATATCAGGTAGGGCTGTATAATATCAGGTAGGGCTGTATAATATCAGGTAGGGCTGTACTGCTGTATAATATCATGTAGGGCTGTATAATATCAGGTAGGGCTGTATAATATCAGGTAGGGCTGTATAATATCAGGTAGGGCTGTATAATATCAGGTAGGGCTGTATAATATCAGGTAGGGCTGTATAATATCAGGTAGGGCTGTATAATATCAGGTAGGGCTGTATAATATCAGGTAGGGCTGTATAATATCAGGTAGGGCTGTACTGCTGTATAATATCAGGTAGGGCTGTACTGCTGTATAATATCAGGTAGGGCTGTATAATATCAGGTAGGGCTGTACTGCTGTATAATATCAGGTAGGGCTGTATAATATCAGGTAGGGCTGTATAATATCAGGTAGGGCTGTACTGCTGTATAATATCAGGTAGGGCTGTATAATATCAGGTAAGGCTGTATAATATCAGGTAGGGCTGTACTGCTGTATAATATCAGGTAGGGCTGTATAATATCAGGTAGGGCTGTACTGCTGTATACTATCAGGTAGGGCTGTACTGCTGTATAATATCAGGTAGGGCTGTACTGCTGTATAATATCAGGTAGAGCTGTACTGCTGTATAATATCAGGTAGGGCTGTACTGCTGTATAATATCAGGTAGGGCTGTACTGCTGTATAATATCAGGTAGGGCTGTACTGCTGTATAATATCAGGTAGGGCTGTACTGCTGTATAATATCAGGTAGGGCTGTACTGCTGTATAATATCAGGTAGGGCTGTATAATATCAGGTAGGGCTGTACTGCTGTATAATATCAGGTAGGGTTGTATAATATCAGGTAGGGCTGTATAATATCAGGTAGGGCTGTATAATATCAGGTAGGGCTGTACTGCTGTATAATATCAGGTAGGGCTGTACTGCTGTATAGTATCAGCTAGGGCTGTATAATATCAGGTAGGGCTGTACTGCTGTATAATATCAGGTAGGGCTGTACTGCTGTATAGTATCAGCTAGGGCTGTATAATATCAGGTAGGGCTGTACTGCTGTATAATATCAGGTAGGGCTGTATAATATCAGGTAGGGCTGTATAATATCAGGTAGGGCTGTATAATATCAGGTAGGGCTGTACTGCTGTATAATATCAGGTAGGGCTGTACTGCTGTATAATATCAGGTAGGGCTGTATAATATCAGGTAGGGCTGTATAATATCAGGTAGGGCTGTATAATATCAGGTAGGGCTGTATAATATCAGGTAGGGCTGTATAATATCAGGTAGGGCTGTACTGCTGTATAATATCAGGTAGGGCTGTACTGCTGTATAATATCAGGTAGGGCTGTATAATATCAGGTAGGGCTGTATAATATCAGGTAGGGCTGTACTGCTGTATAATATCATGTAGGGCTGTATAATATCAGGTAGGGCTGTATAATATCAGGTAGGGCTGTATAATATCAGGTAAGGCTGTGTAATATCAGGTAGGGCTGTATAATATCAGGTAGGGCTGTATAATATCAGGTAGGGCTGTACTGCTGTATAGTATCAGGTAGGGCTGTATAATATCAGGTAGGGCTGTACTGCTGTATAATATCAGGTAGGGCTGTACTGCTGTATAATATCAGGTAGGGCTGTACTGCTGTATAATATCAGGTAGGGCTGTATAATATCAGGTAGGGCTGTATAATATCAGGTAGGGCTGTATAATATCAGGTAGGGCTGTATAATATCAGGTAGGGCTGTACTGCTGTATAATATCAGGTAGGGCTGTACTGCTGTATAATATCAGGTAGGGCTGTACTGCTGTACAATATCAGGTAGGGCTGTACTGCTGTATAATATCAGGTAGGGCTGTATAATATCAGGTAGGGCTGTATAATATCAGGTAGGGCTGTATAATATCAGGTAGGGCTGTATAATATCAGGTAGGGCTGTACTGCTGTATAATATCAGGTAGGGCTGTACTGCTGTATAATATCAGGTAGGGCTGTATAATATCAGGTAGGGCTGTACTGCTGTATAATATCAGGTAGGGCTGTTCTGCTGTATAGTATCAGGTAGGGCTGTATAATATCAGGTAGGTCTGTGTAATATCAGGTAGGGCTGTACTGGCTGTATAATATCAGGTAGGGCTGTACTGCTGTATAATATCAGGTAGGGCTGTGTAATATCAGGTAGGGCTGTACTGCTGTATAATATCAGGTAGGGCTGTACTGCTGTATAATATCAGGTAGGGCTGTATAATATCAGGTAGGGCTGTATAATATCAGGTAGGGCTGTATAATATCAGGTAGGGCTGTATAATATCAGGTAGGGCTGTATAATATCAGGTAGCGCTGTATAATATCAGGTAGGGCTGTATAATATCAGGTAGGGCTGTACTGCTGTATAATATCAGGTAGGGCTGTATAATATCAGGTAGGGCTGTATAATATCAGGTAGGGCTGTATAATATCAGGTAGGGCTGTACTGCTGTATAGTATCAGGTAGGGCTGTACTGCTGTATAATATCAGGTAGGGCTGTATAATATCAGGTAGGGCTGTACTGCTGTATAATATCAGGTAGGGCTGTATAATATCAGGTAGGGCTGTATAATATCAGGTAGGGCTGTATAATATCAGGTAGGGCTGTATAATATCAGGTAGGGCTGTATAATATCAGGTAGGGCTGTACTGCTGTATAATATCAGGTAGGGCTGTATAATATCAGGTAGGGCTGTATAATATCAGGTAGGGCTTTACTGCTGTATACTATCAGGTAGGGCTGTATAATATCAGGTAGGGCTGTATAATATCAGGTAGGGCTGTATAATATCAGGTAGGGCTGTACTGCTGTATAATATCAGGTAGGGCTGTACTGCTGTATAATATCAGGTAGGGCTGTATAATATCAGGTAGGGCTGTATAATATCAGGTAGGGCTGTATAATATCAGGTAGGTCTGTGTAATATC
Source organism: Salvelinus fontinalis (assembly GCF_029448725.1). Classification (NCBI taxonomy): domain Eukaryota; kingdom Metazoa; phylum Chordata; class Actinopteri; order Salmoniformes; family Salmonidae; genus Salvelinus; species Salvelinus fontinalis. Next base: position 1,484,838 of record NC_074695.1, read on the forward strand.
AGGTAGGGCTGTACCGCTGTACTGCTGTATAATATCAGGTAGGGCTGTACTGCTGTATAATATCAGGTAGGGCTGTGTAATATCAGGTAGGGCTGTACTGCTGTATAATATCAGGTAGGGCTGTATGATATCAGGTAGGGCTGTATAATATCAGGTAGGGCTGTATAATATCAGGTAGGGCTGTATAATATCAGGTAGGGCTGTATAATATCAGGTAGGGCTGTATAATATCAGGTAGGGCTGTATAATATCAGGTAGGGCTGTATAATATCAGGTAGGGCTGTATAATATCAGGTAGGGCTGTATAATATCAGGTAGGGCTGTATAATATCAGGTAGGTCTGTGTAATATCAGGTAGGGCTGTACCGCTGTACTGCTGTATAATATCAGGTAGGGCTGTACTGCTGTATAATATCAGGTAGGGCTGTGTAATATCAGGTAGGGCTGTACTGCTGTATAATATCAGGTAGGGCTGTACTGCTGTATAATATCAGGTAGGGCTGTATAATATCAGGTAGGGCTGTATGATATCAGGTAGGGCTGTATGATATCAGGTAGGGCTGTATAATATCAGGTAGGGCTGTATAATATCAGGTAGGGCTGTATAATATCAGGTAGGGCTGTATAATATCAGGTAGGGCTGTATAATATCAGGTAGGGCTGTATAATATCAGGTAGGGCTGTATAATATCAGGTAGGGCTGTATAATATCAGGTAGGGCTGTACTGCTGTATAGTATCAGGTAGGGCTGTACTGCTGTATAATATCAGGTAGGGCTGTATAATATCAGGTAGGGCTGTACTGCTGTATAATATCAGGTAGGGCTGTATAATATCAGGTAGGGCTGTATAATATCAGGTAGGGCTGTACTGCTGTATAATATCAGGTAGGGCTGTATAATATCAGGTAGGGCTGTATAATATCAGGTAGGGCTGTACTGCTGTATAATATCAGGTAGGGCTGTATAATATCAGGTAGGGCTGTATAATATCAGGTAGGGCTGTACTGCTGTATACTATCAGGTAGGGCTGTATAATATCAGGTAGGGCTGTATAATATCAGGTAGGGCTGTATAATATCAGGTAGGGCTGTACTGCTGTATAATATCAGGTAGGGCTGTATAATATCAGGTAGGGCTGTATAATATCAGGTAGGGCTGTATAATATCAGGTAGGGCTGTGTAATATCAGGTAGGGCTGTGTAATATCAGGTAGGGCTGTACTGCTGTATAATATCAGGTAGGGCTGTATAATATCAGGTAGGGCTGTACTGCTGTATAATATCAGGTAGGGCTGTATAATATCAGGTAGGGCTGTATAATATCAGGTAGGGCTGTACTGCTGTATAATATCAGGTAGGGCTGTACTGCTGTATAATATCAGGTAGGGCTGTATAATATCAGGTAGGGCTGTATAATATCAGGTAGGGCTGTACTGCTGTATAATATCAGGTAGGGCTGTATAATATCAGGTAGGGCTGTATAATATCAGGTAGGGCTGTACTGCTGTATAGTATCAGGTAGGGCTGTACTGCTGTATAATATCAGGTAGGGCTGTATGGTATCAGGTAGGGCTGTATAATATCAGGTAGGCTGTACTGCTGTATAATATCAGGTAGGGCTGTACTGCTGTATAATATCAGGTAGGGCTGTACTGCTGTATAATATCAGGTAGGGTTGTATAATATCAGCTAGGTATGTATAATATCAGGTAGGGCTGTACTGCTGTATAATATCAGGTAGAGCTGTACTGCTGTATAATATCAGGTAGGGCTGTACTGCTGTATAATATCAGGTAGGGCTGTACTGCTGTATAATATCAGGTAGGGCTGTACTGCTGTATAATATCAGGTAGGGCTGTACTGCTGTATAATATCAGGTAGGGCTGTACTGCTGTATAATATCAGGTAGGGCTGTATAATATCAGGTAGGGCTGTACTGCTGTATAATATCAGGTAGGGCTGTATAATATCAGGTAGGGCTGTACTGCTGTATAATATCAGGTAGGGTTGTATAATATCAGGTAGGGCTGTATAATATCAGGTAGGGCTGTATAATATCAGGTAGGGCTGTACTGCTGTATAATATCAGGTAGGGCTGTACTGCTGTATAGTATCAGCTAGGGCTGTATAATATCAGGTAGGGCTGTACTGCTGTATAATATCAGGTAGGGCTGTACTGCTGTATAGTATCAGCTAGGGCTGTATAATATCAGGTAGGGCTGTACTGCTGTATAATATCAGGTAGGGCTGTATAATATCAGGTAGGGCTGTATAATATCAGGTAGGGCTGTATAATATCAGGTAGGGCTGTACTGCTGTATAATATCAGGTAGGGCTGTACTGCTGTATAATATCAGGTAGGGCTGTATAATATCAGGTAGGGCTGTATAATATCAGGTAGGGCTGTATAATATCAGGTAGGGCTGTACTGCTGTATAATATCAGGTAGGGCTGTATAATATCAGGTAGGGCTGTACTGCTGTATAATATCAGGTAGGGCTGTACTGCTGTACAATATCAGGTAGGGCTGTACTGCTGTATAATATCAGGTAGGGCTGTATAATATCAGGTAGGGCTGTATAATATCAGGTAGGGCTGTACTGCTGTATAATATCAGGTAGGGCTGTACTGCTGTATAATATCAGGTAGGGCTGTACTGCTGTATAATATCAGGTAGGGCTGTATAATATCAGGTAGGGCTGTATAATATCAGGTAGGGCTGTACTGCTGTATAATATCATGTAGGGCTGTATAATATCAGGTAGGGCTGTATAATATCAGGTAGGGCTGTATAATATCAGGTAGGGCTGTACTGCTGTATAGTATCAGGTAGGGCTGTATAATATCAGGTAGGGCTGTACTGCTGTATAATATCAGGTAGGGCTGTATAATATCAGGTAGGGCTGTATAATATCAGGTAGGGCTGTATAATATCAGGTAGGGCTGTACTGCTGTATAATATCAGGTAGGGCTGTACTGCTGTATAATATCAGGTAGGGCTGTATAATATCAGGTAGGGCTGTATAATATCAGGTAGGGCTGTATAATATCAGGTAGGTCTGTGTAATATCAGGTAGGGCTGTACCGCTGTACTGCTGTATAATATCAGGTAGGGCTGTACTGCTGTATAATATCAGGTAGGGCTGTGTAATATCAGGTAGGGCTGTACTGCTGTATAATATCAGGTAGGGCTGTATGATATCAGGTAGGGCTGTATAATATCAGGTAGGGCTGTATAATATCAGGTAGGGCTGTATAATATCAGGTAGGGCTGTATAATATCAGGTAGGGCTGTATAATATCAGGTAGGGCTGTATAATATCAGGTAGGGCTGTATAATATCAGGTAGGGCTGTATAATATCAGGTAGGGCTGTATAATATCAGGTAGGGCTGTATAATATCAGGTAGGTCTGTGTAATATCAGGTAGGGCTGTACCGCTGTACTGCTGTATAATATCAGGTAGGGCTGTACTGCTGTATAATATCAGGTAGGGCTGTGTAATATCAGGTAGGGCTGTACTGCTGTATAATATCAGGTAGGGCTGTACTGCTGTATAATATCAGGTAGGGCTGTATAATATCAGGTAGGGCTGTATGATATCAGGTAGGGCTGTATGATATCAGGTAGGGCTGTATAATATCAGGTAGGGCTGTATAATATCAGGTAGGGCTGTATAATATCAGGTAGGGCTGTATAATATCAGGTAGGGCTGTATAATATCAGGTAGGGCTGTATAATATCAGGTAGGGCTGTATAATATCAGGTAGGGCTGTATAATATCAGGTAGGGCTGTACTGCTGTATAGTATCAGGTAGGGCTGTACTGCTGTATAATATCAGGTAGGGCTGTATAATATCAGGTAGGGCTGTACTGCTGTATAATATCAGGTAGGGCTGTATAATATCAGGTAGGGCTGTATAATATCAGGTAGGGCTGTACTGCTGTATAATATCAGGTAGGGCTGTATAATATCAGGTAGGGCTGTATAATATCAGGTAGGGCTGTACTGCTGTATAATATCAGGTAGGGCTGTATAATATCAGGTAGGGCTGTATAATATCAGGTAGGGCTGTACTGCTGTATACTATCAGGTAGGGCTGTATAATATCAGGTAGGGCTGTATAATATCAGGTAGGGCTGTATAATATCAGGTAGGGCTGTACTGCTGTATAATATCAGGTAGGGCTGTATAATATCAGGTAGGGCTGTATAATATCAGGTAGGGCTGTATAATATCAGGTAGGGCTGTGTAATATCAGGTAGGGCTGTGTAATATCAGGTAGGGCTGTACTGCTGTATAATATCAGGTAGGGCTGTATAATATCAGGTAGGGCTGTACTGCTGTATAATATCAGGTAGGGCTGTATAATATCAGGTAGGGCTGTATAATATCAGGTAGGGCTGTACTGCTGTATAATATCAGGTAGGGCTGTACTGCTGTATAATATCAGGTAGGGCTGTATAATATCAGGTAGGGCTGTATAATATCAGGTAGGGCTGTACTGCTGTATAATATCAGGTAGGGCTGTATAATATCAGGTAGGGCTGTATAATATCAGGTAGGGCTGTACTGCTGTATAGTATCAGGTAGGGCTGTACTGCTGTATAATATCAGGTAGGGCTGTATGGTATCAGGTAGGGCTGTATAATATCAGGTAGGCTGTACTGCTGTATAATATCAGGTAGGGCTGTACTGCTGTATAATATCAGGTAGGGCTGTACTGCTGTATAATATCAGGTAGGGTTGTATAATATCAGCTAGGTATGTATAATATCAGGTAGGGCTGTACTGCTGTATAATATCAGGTAGAGCTGTACTGCTGTATAATATCAGGTAGGGCTGTACTGCTGTATAATATCAGGTAGGGCTGTACTGCTGTATAATATCAGGTAGGGCTGTACTGCTGTATAATATCAGGTAGGGCTGTACTGCTGTATAATATCAGGTAGGGCTGTACTGCTGTATAATATCAGGTAGGGCTGTATAATATCAGGTAGGGCTGTACTGCTGTATAATATCAGGTAGGGCTGTATAATATCAGGTAGGGCTGTACTGCTGTATAATATCAGGTAGGGTTGTATAATATCAGGTAGGGCTGTATAATATCAGGTAGGGCTGTATAATATCAGGTAGGGCTGTACTGCTGTATAATATCAGGTAGGGCTGTACTGCTGTATAGTATCAGCTAGGGCTGTATAATATCAGGTAGGGCTGTACTGCTGTATAATATCAGGTAGGGCTGTACTGCTGTATAGTATCAGCTAGGGCTGTATAATATCAGGTAGGGCTGTACTGCTGTATAATATCAGGTAGGGCTGTATAATATCAGGTAGGGCTGTATAATATCAGGTAGGGCTGTATAATATCAGGTAGGGCTGTACTGCTGTATAATATCAGGTAGGGCTGTACTGCTGTATAATATCAGGTAGGGCTGTATAATATCAGGTAGGGCTGTATAATATCAGGTAGGGCTGTATAATATCAGGTAGGGCTGTACTGCTGTATAATATCAGGTAGGGCTGTATAATATCAGGTAGGGCTGTACTGCTGTATAATATCAGGTAGGGCTGTACTGCTGTACAATATCAGGTAGGGCTGTACTGCTGTATAATATCAGGTAGGGCTGTATAATATCAGGTAGGGCTGTATAATATCAGGTAGGGCTGTACTGCTGTATAATATCAGGTAGGGCTGTACTGCTGTATAATATCAGGTAGGGCTGTACTGCTGTATAATATCAGGTAGGGCTGTATAATATCAGGTAGGGCTGTATAATATCAGGTAGGGCTGTACTGCTGTATAATATCATGTAGGGCTGTATAATATCAGGTAGGGCTGTATAATATCAGGTAGGGCTGTATAATATCAGGTAGGGCTGTACTGCTGTATAGTATCAGGTAGGGCTGTATAATATCAGGTAGGGCTGTACTGCTGTATAATATCAGGTAGGGCTGTACTGCTGTATAATATCAGGTAGGGCTGTATAATATCAGGTAGGGCTGTACTGCTGTATAATATCAGGTAGGGCTGTTCTGCTGTATAGTATCAGGTAGGGCTGTATAATATCAGGTAGGTCTGTGTAATATCAGGTAGGGCTGTACTGCTGTACTGCTGTATAATATCAGGTAGGGCTGTACTGCTGTATAATATCAGGTAGGGCTGTATAATATCAGGTAGGGCTGTACTGCTGTATAATATCAGGTAGGGCTGTACTGCTGTATAATATCAGGTAGGGCTGTATAATATCAGGTAGGGCTGTACTGCTGTATAATATCATGTAGGGCTGTATAATATCAGGTAGGGCTGTATAATATTAGGTAGGGCTGTATAATATCAGGTAGGGCTGTATAATATCAGGTAGGGCTGTATAATATCAGGTAGGGCTGTACTGCTGTATAGTATCAGGTAGGGCTGTATAATATCAGGTAGGGCTGTACTGCTGTATAATATCAGGTAGGGCTGTACTGCTGTATAATATCAGGTAGGGCTGTACTGCTGTATAGTATCAGGTAGGGCTGTATAATATCAGGTAGGGCTGTGTAATATCAGGTAGAGCTGTACTGCTGTACTGCTGTATAATATCAGGTAGGGCTGTATAATATCAGGTAGAGCTGTACTGCTGTATAATATCAGGTAGGGCTGTATAATATCAGGTAGGGCTGTACTGCTGTATAATATCAGGTAGGGCTGTATAATATCAGGTAGGGCTGTAAAATATCAGGTATAGCTGTATAATATCAGCTAGGGCTGTACTGCTGTATAATATCAGGTAGGGCTGTATAATATCAGCTAGGGCTGTACTGCTGTATAATATCAGGTAGGGCTGTATAATATCAGGTAGGGCTGTATAATATCAGGTAGGGCTGTATAATATCAGGTAGGGCTGTATAATAACAGGTAGGGCTGTATAATATCAGGTAGGGCTGTATAATATCAGGTAGGGCTGTATAATATCAGGTAGGGCTGTACTGCTGTATAGTATCAGGTAGGGCTGTATAATATCAGGTAGGGCTGTACTGCTGTATAATATCAGGTAGGGCTGTACTGCTGTATAATATCAGGTAGGGCTGTATAATATCAGGTAGGGCTGTACTGCTGTATAATATCAGGTAGGGCTGTTCTGCTGTATAGTATCAGGTAGGGCTGTATAATATCAGGTAGGTCTGTGTAATATCAGGTAGGGCTGTACTGCTGTACTGCTGTATAATATCAGGTAGGGCTGTATAATATCAGGTAGGGCTGTATAATATCAGGTAGGGCTGTATAATATCAGGTAGGGCTGTACTGCTGTATAATATCAGGTAGGGCTGTATAATATCAGGTAGGGCTGTACTGCTGTATAATATCAGGTAGGGCTGTACTGCTGTACAATATCAGGTAGGGCTGTACTGCTGTATAATATCAGGTAGGGCTGTATAATATCAGGTAGGGCTGTATAATATCAGGTAGGGCTGTACTGCTGTATAATATCAGGTAGGGCTGTACTGCTGTATAATATCAGGTAGGGCTGTACTGCTGTATAATATCAGGTAGGGCTGTATAATATCAGGTAGGGCTGTATAATATCAGGTAGGGCTGTACTGCTGTATAATATCATGTAGGGCTGTATAATATCAGGTAGGGCTGTATAATATCAGGTAGGGCTGTATAATATCAGGTAGGGCTGTACTGCTGTATAGTATCAGGTAGGGCTGTATAATATCAGGTAGGGCTGTACTGCTGTATAATATCAGGTAGGGCTGTACTGCTGTATAATATCAGGTAGGGCTGTATAATATCAGGTAGGGCTGTACTGCTGTATAATATCAGGTAGGGCTGTTCTGCTGTATAGTATCAGGTAGGGCTGTATAATATCAGGTAGGTCTGTGTAATATCAGGTAGGGCTGTACTGCTGTACTGCTGTATAATATCAGGTAGGGCTGTACTGCTGTATAATATCAGGTAGGGCTGTATAATATCAGGTAGGGCTGTACTGCTGTATAATATCAGGTAGGGCTGTACTGCTGTATAATATCAGGTAGGGCTGTATAATATCAGGTAGGGCTGTACTGCTGTATAATATCATGTAGGGCTGTATAATATCAGGTAGGGCTGTATAATATTAGGTAGGGCTGTATAATATCAGGTAGGGCTGTATAATATCAGGTAGGGCTGTATAATATCAGGTAGGGCTGTACTGCTGTATAGTATCAGGTAGGGCTGTATAATATCAGGTAGGGCTGTACTGCTGTATAATATCAGGTAGGGCTGTACTGCTGTATAATATCAGGTAGGGCTGTACTGCTGTATAGTATCAGGTAGGGCTGTATAATATCAGGTAGGGCTGTGTAATATCAGGTAGAGCTGTACTGCTGTACTGCTGTATAATATCAGGTAGGGCTGTATAATATCAGGTAGAGCTGTACTGCTGTATAATATCAGGTAGGGCTGTATAATATCAGGTAGGGCTGTACTGCTGTATAATATCAGGTAGGGCTGTATAATATCAGGTAGGGCTGTAAAATATCAGGTATAGCTGTATAATATCAGCTAGGGCTGTACTGCTGTATAATATCAGGTAGGGCTGTATAATATCAGCTAGGGCTGTACTGCTGTATAATATCAGGTAGGGCTGTATAATATCAGGTAGGGCTGTATAATATCAGGTAGGGCTGTATAATAACAGGTAGGGCTGTATAATAACAGGTAGGGCTGTATAATATCAGGTAGGGCTGTATAATATCAGGTAGGGCTGTATAATATCAGGTAGGGCTGTACTGCTGTATAGTATCAGGTAGGGCTGTATAATATCAGGTAGGGCTGTACTGCTGTATAATATCAGGTAGGGCTGTACTGCTGTATAATATCAGGTAGGGCTGTATAATATCAGGTAGGGCTGTACTGCTGTATAATATCAGGTAGGGCTGTTCTGCTGTATAGTATCAGGTAGGGCTGTATAATATCAGGTAGGTCTGTGTAATATCAGGTAGGGCTGTACTGCTGTACTGCTGTATAATATCAGGTAGGGCTGTACTGCTGTATAATATCAGGTAGGGCTGTATAATATCAGGTAGGGCTGTACTGCTGTATAATATCAGGTAGGGCTGTACTGCTGTATAATATCAGGTAGGGCTGTATAATATCAGGTAGGGCTGTACTGCTGTATAATATCATGTAGGGCTGTATAATATCAGGTAGGGCTGTATAATATTAGGTAGGGCTGTATAATATCAGGTAGGGCTGTATAATATCAGGTAGGGCTGTATAATATCAGGTTGGGCTGTACTGCTGTATAGTATCAGGTAGGGCTGTATAATATCAGGTAGGGCTGTACTGCTGTATAATATCAGGTAGGGCTGTACTGCTGTATAATATCAGGTAGGGCTGTACTGCTGTATAGTATCAGGTAGGGCTGTATAATATCAGGTAGGGCTGTGTAATATCAGGTAGAGCTGTACTGCTGTACTGCTGTATAATATCAGGTAGGGCTGTATAATATCAGGTAGAGCTGTACTGCTGTATAATATCAGGTAGGGCTGTATAATATCAGGTAGGGCTGTACTGCTGTATAATATCAGGTAGGGCTGTATAATATCAGGTAGGGCTGTATAATAACAGGTAGGGCTGTATAATATCAGGTAGGGCTGTACTGCTGTATAATATCAGGTAGGGCTGTATAATATCAGGTAGGGCTGTATAATATCAGGTAGGGCTGTACTGCTGTATAGTATCAGGTAGGGCTGTATAATATCAGGTAGGGCTGTACTGCTGTATAATATCAGGTAGGGCTCTACTGCTGTATAATATCAGGTAGGGCTGTACTGCTGTATAGTATCAGGTAGGGCTGTATAATATCAGGTAGGGCTGTGTAATATCAGGTAGGGATGTACTGCTGTACTGCTGTATAATATCAGGTAGGGCTGTATAATATCAGGTAGAGCTGTACTGCTGTATAATATCAGGTAGGGCTGTATAATATCAGGTAGGGCTGTACTGCTGTATAATATCAGGTAGGGCTGTATAATATCAGGTAGGGCTGTATAATATCAGGTAGGGCTGTATAATATCAGGTAGGGCTGTACTGCTGTATAGTATCAGGTAGGGCTGTATAATATCAGGTAGGGCTGTATAATATCAGGTAGGGCTGTACTGCTGTATAATATCAGGTAGGGCTGTATAATATCAGGTATAGCTGTATAATATCAGGTAGGGCTGTACTGCTGTATAATATCAGGTAGGGCTGTATAATATCAGGTAGGGCTGTACTGCTGTATAATATCAGGTAGGGCTGTATAATATCAGGTAGGGCTGTATAATATCAGGTAGGGCTGTATAATATCAGGTAGGGCTGTATAATAACAGGTAGGGCTGTATAATATCAGGTAGGGCTGTATAATATCAGGTAGGGCTGTATAATATCAGGTAGGGCTGTATAATATCAGGTAGGGCTGTACTGCTGTATAATATCAGGTAGGGCTGTATAATATCAGGTAGGGCTGTACTGCTGTATAATATCAGGTAGGGCTGTACTGCTGTATAGTATCAGGTAGGGCTGTATAATATCAGGTAGGGCTGTATAATATCAGGTAGGGCTGTACTGCTGTATAATATCAGGTAGGGCTGTACTGCTGTATAATATCAGGTAGGGCTGTATAATATCAGGTAGGGCTGTATAATATCAGGTAGGGCTGTACTGCTGTATAATATCAGCTAGGGCTGTATAATATCAGGTAGGGGTGTACTGCTGTATAATATCAGGTAGGGCTGTATAATATCAGGTAGGGCTGTACTGCTGTATAGTATCAGGTAGAGCTGTACTGCTGTATAATATCAGGTAGGGCTGTATAATATCAGGTAGGGCTGTATAATATCAGGTAGGGCTGTACTGCTGTATAATATCAGGTAGGGCTGTACTGCTGTATAATATCAGGTAGGGCTGTATAATATCAGGTAGGGCTGTACTGCTGTATAATATCAGGTAGGGCTGTATAATATCAGGTAGGGCTGTATAATATCAGGTAGGGCTGTATAATATCAGGTAGGGCTGTACTGCTGTATAATATCAGGTAGGGCTGTATAATATCAGGTAGGGCTGTACTGCTGTATAATATCAGGTAGGGCTGTACTGCTGTATAATATCAGGTAGGGCTGTATAATATCAGGTAGGGCTGTATAATATCAGGTAGGGCTGTACTGCTGTATAATATCATGTAGGGCTGTATAATATCAGGTAGGGCTGTATAATATCAGGTAGGGCTGTATAATATCAGGTAGGGCTGTATAATATCAGGTAGGGCTGTACTGCTGTATAATATCAGGTAGAGCTGTATAATATCAGGTAGGGCTGTATAATATCAGGTAGGGCTGTATAATATCAGGTAGGGCTGTATAATATCAGGTAGGGCTGTACTGCTGTATAATATCAGGTAGGGCTGTACTGCTGTATAATATCAGGTAGGGCTGTATAATATCAGGTAGGGCTGTATAATATCAGGTAGGGCTGTACTGCTGTATAATATCAGGTAGGGCTGTATAATATCAGGTAGGGCTGTACTGCTGTATAATATCAGGTAGAGCTGTATAATATCAGGTAGGGCTGTATAATATCAGGTAGGGCTGTATAATATCAGGTAGGGCTGTATAATATCAGGTAGGGCTGTATAATATCAGGTAGGGCTGTATAATATCAGGTAGGGCTGTACTGCTGAAATGTATTGAGTCAATAAATATTCAACCCCTATGTTATGGCAAGCCTAAATAAGTTCAGGAGTTCAAGTCACATAATAAGTTGCATGGACTCCCTCTGTGTGCAATAATAGTCTTTAACAAGTTTCAAGGACGACCTCATCTATGTAACCCACACATACAATTATCTGTAAGGTCCCTCAGTCAAGCATTGAATTTCAAACAGATTCAACCACAAAAACCAGGGAGATTTTCCAATACCTCTCAAAGAAGGGCACCTATTGGTAGATGGGTAAAAAAAAAAACAGCAGACATTGAATATCCCTTTGAGCGTGGTGAAGTTATTAATTACACTTTGGATGGTGTATCAATACAACTAGTTACTACAAAGATACAGGCGTCCTTCCTAACTCAGTTGCCGGAGAGGAAGGAAACCGCTCTGGGATTTCACCATGAGGCCAATGTTGACTTGAAAAGAGTTTAATGGCTGTGATAGCAGAAAACTGAGGATGGATCGACAAAAATTGTAGGTATTCCACAATACTAACCTACATGACAGAGTGAAAAGAAGGAAGCCTGTACAGAATTTAAATATTACAAAACATACATCCTGTTTGCAATAAGGAACTAAAGTAAAACCGCACAAAATATGGCAAAGCAATTCACCTTTTGTCCTGAATAAAAATGTTTATGTTTGGGGCAAATCCAATGCAACACATTACTGAGTACCATCATCCATATTTTCAAGCATAGTGGTGGCTGCATCATGTTATGGGTATGCTTGTAATCATTAAGGAACAGCGTTTTCAGGAAGAAAAAAAATAAATGGAATGGAGCTAAGCACAGGCAAAATCCTAGAGGAAAACTTGGTTCAATCTGTTTTCCACCAGACACTGGGAGATGATTCCACCTTTCAGCAGGACAATAACCTAAAACACAAGGCCAAATATACACTGGAGTTGCTTACCAAGATGACATAGAATGTTCCTAAGTGGCCGTGTTACAGTTTTGACTGAATCTACTTGAAGATCTATGGCAAAACTTGAAAATGGCTGTCTAGCAATGATCAACAACCAACTTGAGAGTTTGAAGAATTTTTTAAAGAATAAATGGGAAAATGTTGCACAATCCAGGTGTGGAAAGCTCTTAGACACTTACCCAGAAACACTCACAGCTGTAGACACTTACCCAGAAACACTCACAGCTGTAGACACTTACCCAGAAACACTCACAGCTGTAGACACTTACCCAGAAACACTCACAGCTGTAGACACTTACCCAGAAACACTCACAGCTGTAGACACTTACCCAGAAACACTCACAGCTGTAGACACTTACCCAGAAACACTCACAGCTGTAGACACTTACCCAGAAACACTCACAGCTGTAGACACTTACCCAGAAACACTCACAGCTGTAGACACTTACCCAGAAACACTCACAGCTGTACACTTACCCAGAAACACTCACAGCTGTAGACACTTACCCAGAAACACTCACAGCTGTAGACACTTACCCAGAAACACTCACAGCTGTAGACACTTACCCAGAAACACTCACAGCTGTAAACACTTACCCAGAAACACTCACAGCTGTAGACACTTACCCAGAAACACTCACAGCTGTAGACACTTACCCAGAAACAATCACAGCTGTAGACACTTACCCAGAAACACTCACAGCTGTAGACACTTACCCAGAAACACTCACAGCTGTAGACACTTACCCAGAAACACTCACAAATGTAGACACTTACCTAGAAAGACGCTGTAATTGTCACCGAAGGTGCTTCTACAAAGTATTGACTCTGGGGAGTGAATACTTACGTCAATTAGATATTTCTGTATTTCTTATTCAATAAATTTGCCAACATGTCTAAAAACTCATTTTCACATTGTCATTATGAGGTATTGTGTGTAGTGGGTGAGAAAAAAACAACTATTTAATACATGTTGTATTCAGACTGTAACTTAACAGGAGGGTGTGAATACCTTCTGAAAGCACTGTAGATAATATCCCCATAGTCTGAAATAGACATAAAAGCGGCCTGGACAATTTCCTTCCTTTAATAAAACAAAAGTCAGACATGTTTTGTTTCTGTAAAAGACACCAACCTTGAACTTCAATTTCTTCACCAGCTCAGTGACGTATTATTTTAATGACAGTAGAAAAAAAAGCTCTGAATGATATAGATCATGAAGGAACTCTTGGAGCGAGAATAATAAAAAAAAAAAGATGTCTCTTCACAATTATACGAGGGTCAGCAGAGTTTCTCAATTTGGTATCTCTAATGCAGGCAATAGGCCAGTGGTTGCTGATGTCACTTGCAAAAACACCCCTAGCCAAATACTTATGGGGACAGTTGGCCAGGATAAGGACAATCAACAAGAGTCAATAGAACAGGGCCTCTCGAGAGGTGGTCTAAGGCTCCGTCTCAGCGGCCCGAGGCTCCGTCTCAGCGGCCCGAGGCTCCGTCTCAGCGGCCCGAGGCCCCGTCTCAGCGGCCCGAGGCCCCGTCTCAGCGGCCCGAGGCCCCGTCTCAGCGGCCCGAGGCCCCGTCTCAGCGGCCCGAGGCCCCGTCTCAGCGGCCCGAGGCCCCGTCTCAGCGGCCCGAGGCCCCGTCTCAGCGGCCCGAGGCCCCGTCTCAGCGGCCCGAGGCCCCGTCTCAGCGGCCCGAGGCCCCGTCTCAGCGGCCCGAGGCCCCGTCTCAGCGGCCCGAGGCCCCGTCTCAGCGGCCCGAGGCTCCGTCTCAGCGGCCCGAGGCTCCGTCTCAGCGGCCCGAGGCTCCGTCTCAGCGGCCCGAGGCTCCGTCTCAGCGGCCCGAGGCTCCGTCTCAGCGGCCCAAGGCTCTGCTTCACAATGCTAGCTGTGTCACTAAAGATCCTGGGTTTCAGTCCAGGCTCTGTCGCAGCCGGCCGCGACTGGGAGACCCATGGGGACGGCGCACAATTGGCTCAGCGTCGTCCGCTGACACAGGTCGCCAGGTGACCCGTACGGTGACACGGGTCGCCCGCTGACACGGGTCGCCAGGTGTACGGTGTTTCCTCCGACATATTGGTGAGGCTGGCTTCCGGGTTAAGCGGGCATTGTGTCAAGAAGCAGTGCGGCTTGGCTGGGTTGTGGCCCACCTTCGCCTCTCCCGAGTCCCGTACGGGAGTAGCAGCGATGAGACAATTGGATACCACGAAAATGGGGGTAAAAAAAAAATAGAACTGGATGAGCCACAATGGACTTCCTGATTGGATTAAACGCTGCAGAACTAATAGTAGAATTCAGGCACAACATTACTATTGACATCATAGAATAATGTTGAGGAGCTGGGAGTAAGAACGGGAGAGAGATAGGGGGTGAGAGTGAGAACGGGAGAGAGATAGGGGGAGAGAGAGTGAGAACGGGAGAGAGATAGGGGGAGAGAGAGTGAAAACGGGAGAGAAATAGGGGGAGAGAGAGTGAGAACGGGAGAGAGAGTGAGAACGGGAGAGAGATAGGGGGAGAGAGAGTGAGAACGGGAGAGAGATAGGGGGAGAGAGTGAGAACGGGAGAGAGATAGGGGGAGAGAGTGAGAACGGGAGAGAGATAGGGGGAGAGAGAGTGAGAACAGGAGAGAGATAGAGGGAGAGAGTGAGAACGGGAGAGAGATAGGGGGAGATAGAGAGAGAACAGGAGAGAGATAGGGGGAGAGAGAGTGAGAAAGGCAGAGAGATTGAGAGAGAACGGGAGAGAGATAGGGGGAGATAGAGTGAGAGATGGGGGAGATTGAGAGTGAGAACGGGAGAGGGGGAGATTAAGAGAGAACGGGAGAGAGTGAGAATGGGAGAGAGAGAGAGTAAGAACGGGAGAGAGATAGGGGGAGAGATAATCATCCCTAATATTTTCCCTCTGGATCTTACCATGGAAACGTAGCTGTAATTTTGTCCCTAACCTCACTGTAAGACCTGATGGGAACACTTGGGATTCTCACAGCTGAGGGAGAGTTGTTTTATTAACCTTTATTGAACCAGGCAAGTCAGTTTTAAGAACAAATTCTTATTTACAATAACGGCCTAGGAACGGTGGGTTAACTGCCTTGTTCAGGGGCAGAACAGATTTTTAACCTTGTCAGCTCAGGGGATTCCATCTAGTAACCTTTCGGTTACTAGTCCAACGCTCTAACCACCAGGCTTCATTGATCTTTAAGTTAATTAGCAACAAGTCATTTTTTTTTAAAAACACAATAAAAAATAAAAGACCCACTTCACTCATAACATTTACTTGCATCAATATTGCCTTGAATCTGTACAGGTTATCAATGTGATCAATAATCACATCGCAGAGAGTTTAAACATCTATGTGGCACGAATGCCGTTCTCTAGGCACATATTATAATTCCGTGAACGCAGTATCATATCCTATTCTAGAAGATGTCTGACGATCGAGTCGTTTTTAAACTTGATAGACCCCAGACCTCCGCAGCATGTCCACCTCGTCCCAGATCTCCGTCGTCATTGTTCTGCATGACGATTCCATAAGGAGTTGAGACAAGAGAGCACAAACAGCCTGGCATCCAGGCTAGAAGGCACATTACATTACGAGCCAATATAACAACCCCCCCTCTCTCTCTCCCCTTATAAAACTGTACTGACCAGCGTACACATCCTTCATGTTTAATATCACCACCACCTCGAAATGCATCATGGGACTATTGATAAGCAATTGGTTGATCAGTCTTTGATTTGTCTAGTCTGTCTGTCACGGATCACTCTGCTCGGTCATTGACTGCTCTGGTCTGCCATCTCGGTGTCTGAGCTCAGACTCAGCTCTGCGATGTGGTACAGGGCGAAGTCTGGGGAGAGGCGGGACGACAGCGGTGATTGGCTGACCTGGGCGTCCCTGTCTCGTGATTGGACCATGGCCTGGCGCAGGCAGGAGATCCACTGCTGCTTGTTGAATGAGTCGTTGGCCTGGAGACTGTGAGACTGGGCCTTAGAGCGCCCCCTACTGGACACCCGGAGACAGTTACGTACTGACAGACACACACAGGAGGGGAGAGAGAACAGAGACAGAGAGAAGTCATCATCATGGCCCAAACCTGTTTTATGTAACACTCAGTAACGGCCCACTCAGTAACGGGCCACTCAGTAACGGGCCACTCAGTAACGGGCCACTCAGTAACGGGCCACTCAGTAACGGGCCACTCAGTAACGGGCCACTCAGTAACGGGCCACTCAGTAACGGGCCACTCAGTAACGGGCCACTCAGTAACGGGCCACTCAGTAACGGGCCACTCAGTAACGGGCCACTCAGTAACGGGCCACTCAGTAACGGGCCACTCAGTAACGGGCCACTCAGTAACGGGCCACTCAGTAACGGGCCACTCAGTAACGGGCCACTCAGTAACGGGCCACTCAGTAACGGGCCACTCAGTAACGGGCCACTCAGTAACGGGCCACTCAGTAACGGGCCACTCAGTAACGGGCCACTCAGTAACGGGCCACTCAGTAACGGGCCACTCAGTAACGGGCCACTCAGTAACGGGCCACTCAGTAACGGGCCACTCAGTAACGGGCCACTCAGTAACGGGCCACTCAGTAACGGGCCACTCAGTAACGGGCCACTCAGTAACGGGCCACTCAGTAACGGGCCACTCAGTAACGGGCCACTCAGTAACGGGCCACTCAGTAACGGGCCACTCAGTAACGGGCCACTCAGTAACGGGCCACTCAGTAACGGGCCACTCAGTAACGGCCACTCAGTAACGGCCACTCAGTAACGGCCACTCAGTAACGGCCACTCAGTAACGGCCACTCAGTAACGGCCACTCAGTAACGGCCACTCAGTAACGGCCAGTAACACTCAGTAACGGCCAGTAACACTCAGTAACGGGCCAGTAACACTCAGTAACGGCCAGTAACACTCAGTAACGGCCAGTAACACTCAGTAACGGGCCAGTAACACTCAGTAACGGGCCAGTAACACTCAGTAACGGGCCAGTAACACTCAGTAACACTCAGTAACAGCCAGTAACACTCAGTAACGGGCCAGTAACACTCAGTAACAGCCAGTAACACTCAGTAACGGGCCAGTAACACTCAGTAACGGCCACTCAGTAACGGCCACTCAGTAACGGTCAGTAACACTCAGTAACGGGCCAGTAACACTCAGTAACGGGCCAGTAACACTCAGTAACGGGCCAGTAACACTCAGTAACGGGCCAGTAACACTCAGTAACACTCAGTAACAGCCAGTAACACTCAGTAACAGCCAGTAACACTCAGTAACAGCCTGTAACACTCAGTAACAGCCAGTAACACTCAGTAACGGGCCAGTAACACTCAGTAACGGGCCACTCAGTAACGGCCAGTCAGTAACGGCCAGTCAGTAACGGCCAGTCAGTAACGGCCAGTCAGTAACGGCCAGTCAGTAACGGCCAGTCAGTAACGGCCAGTAACACTCAGTAACGGCCAGTAACACTCAGTAACGGCCAGTAACACTCAGTAACACTCAGTAACGGCCAGTCACACTCAGTAACGGCCAGTAACACTCAGTAACGGCCAGTAACACTCAGTAACGGCCAGTAACACTCAGTAACGGCCAGTAACACTCAGTAACGGCCCAGTAACACTCAGTTACGGGCCAGTAACACTCAGTTACGGGCCAGTAACACTCAGTTACGGGCCAGTCACACTCAGTAACGGCCAGTCAGTAACGGCCAGTCAGTAACGGCCAGTCAGTAACGGCCAGTCAGTAACGGCCAGTCAGTAACGGCCAGTCAGTAACGGCCAGTCAGTAACGGCCAGTCAGTAACGGCCAGTCAGTAACGGCCAGTAACACTCAGTAACGGCCAGTAACACTCAGTAACACTCAGTAACGGCCAGTAACACTCAGTAACGGCCAGTAACACTCAGTAACACTCAGTAACGGCCGGTCAGTAACGGCCGGTCAGTAACGGCCGGTCGGTAACGGCCGGTCGGTAACGGCCGGTCGGTAACGGCCGGTCGGTAACGGCCGGTCGGTAACGGCCGGTAACACTCGGTAACAGCCGGTAACACTCGGTAACGGCCGGTAACACTCGGTAACGGCCGGTAACACTCGGTAACGGCCGGTAACACTCGGTAACGGCCGTAACACTCGGTAACGGCCGTAACACTCGGTAACACTCGGTAACACCCGGTAACGGCCGGTAACACTCGGTAACACTCGGTAACGGCCGGTAACACTCGGTAACGGCCGGTAACACTCGGTAACACTCGGTAACACTCGGTAACGGCCGGTAACACTCGGTAACGGCCGGTAACACTCGGTAACGGCCGTAACACTCGGTAACACTCGGTAACACTCGGTAACGGCCGGTAACACTCGGTAACACTCGGTAACGGCCGGTAACACTCGGTAACACTCGGTAACGGCCGGTAACACTCGGTAACACTCGGTAACACTCGGTAACGGCCGGTAACACTCGGTAACACTCGGTAACACTCGGTAACGGCCGGTAACACTCAGTAACGGCCGGTAACACTCAGTAACACTCAGTAACGGCCGGTAACACTCAGTAACGGCCGGTAACACTCAGTAACGGCCGGTAACACTCAGTAACGGCCGGTCAGTAACGGCCGGTCAGTAACGGCCGGTCAGTAACGGCCGGTCGGTAACGGCCGGTCGGTAACGGCCGGTCGGTAACGGCCGGTCGGTAACGGCCGGTCGGTAACGGCCGGTCGGTAACGGCCGGTCGGTAACGGCCGGTAACACTCGGTAACGGCCGGTAACACTCGGTAACGGCCGGTAACACTCGGTAACGGCCGGTAACACTCGGTAACGGCCGTAACACTCGGTAACGGCCGTAACACTCGGTAACGGCCGTAACACTCGGTAACACTCGGTAACACTCGGTAACGGCCGGTAACACTCGGTAACACTCGGTAACGGCCGGTAACACTCGGTAACGGCCGGTAACACTCGGTAACACTCGGTAACACTCGGTAACGGCCGGTAACACTCGGTAACGGCCGGTAACACTCGGTAACGGCCGTAACACTCGGTAACACTCGGTAACACTCGGTAACGGCCGGTAACACTCGGTAACACTCGGTAACGGCCGGTAACACTCGGTAACACTCGGTAACACTCGGTAACACTCGGTAACGGCCGGTAACACTCGGTAACACTCGGTAACACTCGGTAACGGCCGGTAACACTCAGTAACACTCAGTAACGGCCGGTAACACTCAGTAACGGCCGGTAACACTCAGTAACGGCCGGTAACACTCAGTAACGGCCGGTAACACTCAGTAACGGCCGGTAACACTCAGTAACGGCCCAGTAACACTCAGTAACGGCCCAGTAACACTCAGTAACGGCCCAGTAACACTCAGTAACGGGCCAGTAACACTCAGTAACGGGCCAGTAACACTCAGTAACGGGCCAGTAACACTCAGTAACGGGCCAGTAACACTCAGTAACGGGCCAGTAACACTCAGTAACGGGCCAGTAACACTCAGTAACGGGCCAGTAACACTCAGTAACGGGCCAGTAACACTCAGTAACGGGCCAGTAACACTCAGTAACGGGCCAGTAACACTCAGTAACGGGCCAGTAACACTCAGTAACGGGCCAGTAACACTCAGTAACGGGCCAGTAACACTCAGTAACGGGCCAGTAACACTCAGTAACGGGCCAGTAACACTCAGTAACGGGCCAGTAACACTCAGTAACACTCAGTAACACTCAGTAACACTCAGTAACACTCAGTAACACTCAGTAACACTCAGTAACGGGCCAGTAACACTCAGTAACGGGCCAGTAACACTCAGTAACACTCAGTAACACTCAGTAACGGGCCAGTAACGGGCCAGTAACGGGCCAGTAACGGGCCAGTAACGGGCCAGTAACGGGCCAGTAACGGGCCAGTAACGGGCCAGTAACGGGCCAGTAACGGGCCAGTAACACTCAGTAACACTCAGTAACACTCAGTAACACTCAGTAACAGTCAGTAACAGTCAGTAACAGTCAGTAACAGTCAGTTTAAAACAGACGCTGTAAAAACACTCCCTCCATACCTTTGTCGTTGCCGCTGGTGAAGGCCCCCCTGAAGGCCCCTCCCCCGCCGCCCTCCCCGTCAGGTAGGTCTTCTAGGTGGAGCGTGGCGGTGGGGAGGGGCTGGCGGTACACCTGAAAGACCACGCCCCCCTCTTTGTCCTCCACCGAGCGGGTCAGAACCAGACACAGCTCAAACAGGAACACATGGAGCTTCTACGGGACGACGGACACACAGTGCATTCAGAAAGTATTCTGACTTTTTCCACATTTTTTTATGTTACAGCCTTATTCTAAAATTGATTAAATTGTTTTTTACACCTCATCAATCTACACACAACACCCCATAATGACATCACAACACCCCATAATGACATCACAACACCCCATAATGACATCACAACACCCCATAATGACATCACAACACCCCATAATGACATCACAACACCCCATAATGACATCACAACACCCCATAATGACATCACAACACCCCATAATGACAAAGCAAAAACAGGTTTTTAGAAATTGTAGTTTTCGCTTTGTCATTATGGGGTATTGTGTGTAGATTGATGAGGAAAACAATTAATTGAATCAACTTTAAATTAAAACTAATGTAACAATGTGGAAAAAGTCAAGGGGTCTGAATACTTTCTGAACGCACTGTATATAATAGTAACCTCAGAAACAATTGGGGCGGCAGGTAGCCTAGTGGTTAGAGGAGGCGGGTAGTCTAGTGGTTAGAGGAGGCGGGTAGCCTAGTGGTTAGAGGAGGCGGGTAGCCTAGTGGTTAGAGGAGGCGGGTAGCCTCGTGGTTAGAGGAGGCGGGTAGCCTCGTGGTTAGAGGAGGCGGGTAGCCTCGTGGTTAGAGGAGGCGGGTAGCCTCGTGGTTAGAGGAGGCGGGTAGCCTAGTGGTTAGAGGAGGCGGGTAGCCTAGTGGTTAGAGGAGGCAGGTAGCCTAGTGGTTAGAGGAGGCAGGTAGCCTAGTGGTTAGAGGAGGCAGGTAGCCTAGTGGTTAGAGGAGGCAGGTAGTCTAGTGGTTAGAGGAGGCAGGTAGCCTCGTGGTTAGAGGAGGCAGGTAGCCTCGTGGTTAGAGGAGGCAGGTAGCCTAGTGGTTAGAGGAGGCAGGTAGCCTAGTGGTTAGAGGAGGCAGGTAGCCTAGTGGTTAGAGGAGGCAGGTAGCCTAGTGGTTAGAGGAGGCAGGTAGCCTAGTGGTTAGAGGAGGCAGGTAGCCTAGTGGTTAGAGGCAGGTAGCCTAGTGGTTAGAGGAGGCAGGTAGCCTAGTGGTTAGAGGAGAGGCAGGTAGACTAGTGGTTAGAGGAGGCAGGTAGCCTAGTGGTTAGAGGAGAGGCAGGTAGACTAGTGGTTAGAGGAGAGGCAGGTAGACTAGTGGTTAGAGGAGGCAGGTAGCCTAGTGGTTAGAGGAGGCAGGTAGCCTCGTGGTTAGAGGAGGCAGGTAGCCTCGTGGTTAGAGGAGGCAGGTAGCCTCGTGGTTAGAGGAGGCAGGTAGCCTAGTGGTTAGAGGAGGCAGGTAGCCTAGTGGTTAGAGGAGGCAGGTAGCCTAGTGGTTAGAGGAGAGGCAGGTAGACTAGTGGTTAGAGGAGGCAGGTAGCCTAGTGGTTAGAGGAGAGGCAGGTAGACTAGTGGTTAGAGGAGAGGCAGGTAGACTAGTGGTTAGAGGAGGCAGGTAGCCTAGTGGTTAGAGGAGGCAGGTAGCCTAGTGGTTAGAGGAGAGGCAGGTAGCCTAGTGGTTAGAGGAGGCAGGTAGCCTAGTGGTTAGAGGAGAGGCAGGTAGACTAGTGGTTAGAGGAGGCAGGTAGCCTAGTGGTTAGAGGAGAGGCAGGTAGACTAGTGGTTAGAGGAGGCAGGTAGCCTAGTGGTTAGAGGAGAGGCGGGTAGACTAGTGGTTAGAGGAGAGGCGGGTAGACTAGTGGTTAGAGGAGGCGGGTAGCCTAGTGGTTAGAGGAGGCGGGTAGCCTCGTGGTTAGAGGAGGCGGGTAGCCTCGTGGTTAGAGGAGGCGGGTAGCCTCGTGGTTAGAGGAGGCGGGTAGCCTCGTGGTTAGAGGAGGCGGGTAGCCTCGTGGTTAGAGGAGGCAGGTAGCCTCGTGGTTAGAGGAGGCAGGTAGCCTAGTGGTTAGAGGAGGCAGGTAGCCTAGTGGTTAGAGGAGGCAGGTAGCCTAGTGGTTAGAGGAGGCAGGTAGCCTCGTGGTTAGAGGAGGCAGGTAGTCTAGTGGTTAGAGGAGGGAGGCAGGTAGCCTCGTGGTTAGAGGAGGGAGGCAGGTAGCCTCGTGGTTAGAGGAGGCAGGTAGCCTAGTGGTTAGAGGAGGCAGGTAGCCTAGTGGTTAGAGGAGGCAGGTAGCCTCGTGGTTAGAGGAGGCAGGTAGCCTAGTGGTTAGAGGAGGCAGGTAGCCTAGTGGTTAGAGGAGGCAGGTAGCCTAGTGGTTAGAGGAGGCAGGTAGCCTAGTGGTTAGAGGCAGGTAGCCTAGTGGTTAGAGGCAGGTAGCCTAGTGGTTAGAGGAGGCAGGTAGCCTAGTGGTTAGAGGAGGCAGGTAGCCTAGTGGTTAGAGGAGAGGCAGGTAGACTAGTGGTTAGAGGAGGCAGGTAGCCTCGTGGTTAGAGGAGGCAGGTAGCCTCGTGGTTAGAGGAGGCAGGTAGCCTCGTGGTTAGAGGAGGCAGGTAGCCTAGTGGTTAGAGGAGGCAGGTAGCCTAGTGGTTAGAGGAGGCAGGTAGCCTAGTGGTTAGAGGAGGCAGGTAGCCTAGTGGTTAGAGGAGGCAGGTAGCCTAGTGGTTAGAGGAGAGGCAGGTAGACTAGTGGTTAGAGGAGGCAGGTAGCCTAGTGGTTAGAGGAGAGGCAGGTAGACTAGTGGTTAGAGGAGAGGCAGGTAGACTAGTGGTTAGAGGAGGCAGGTAGCCTAGTGGTTAGAGGAGGCAGGTAGCCTAGTGGTTAGAGGAGAGGCAGGTAGCCTAGTGGTTAGAGGAGGCAGGTAGCCTAGTGGTTAGAGGAGAGGCAGGTAGACTAGTGGTTAGAGGAGGCAGGTAGCCTAGTGGTTAGAGGAGGCGGGTAGCCTAGTGGTTAGAGGAGAGGCAGGTAGCCTAGTGGTTAGATGAGGCAGGTAGCCTAGTGGTTAGAGGAGGCAGGTAGCCTAGTGGTTAGAGGAGGCAGGTAGCCTAGTGGTTAGAGGAGGCAGGTAGCCTAGTGGTTAGAGGAGGCAGGGTAGCCTAGTGGTTTAGAGCGTTGGGCCAGTAACCTAAAGGTTGCAAGATGGAATCCCCGAGCTGACAAGGTAAAAATCTGTCGTTCTGCCCCTGAACAAGGCAGTTAACCCTCCGTTCCCCGGTAGGCCGTCATTGAAAATAAGAATTTGTTCTTAACTGACTAGCCTAGTTAAATAAAAGGTTAAATAAAACCCTGGCTCCAACCTTTGATTTATTTTTGTAACTGAGTTGTTTTAAATCAGGGGAACCCGTTGAGACCGGGGTCGTTAAATCAGGGGAACCCGTTGAGACCGGGGTCGTTAAATCAGGGGAACCCGTTGAGACCGGGGTTTAAAATCAGGGGAACCCGTTGAGACCAGGGTTTAAAATCAGGGGAACCCGTTGAGACCGGGGTCGTTAAATCAGGGGAACCCTGATTAAAGAAATTTAACAGACTCCTTTATTGCCCTTGCAGCACCAGGGAATCAAGACGCAGGGAGTTATATATATTAAACAGTTGAAGTCGGAAGTTTACATACACTTAAGTTGGAGTCATTAAAACTTGTTTTTCAACCACTCCACAAATGTCTTGCTAATTAACAAACTATAGTTTTTGCAAGTCGGTTAGGACATCTACTTTGTGCATGACACAAGTAATTTTTCCAACAATTGTTTAGACAGATTATTTCATTTATAATTCACTGTATCACAATTCCAGTGGGTCAGAAGTTTACATACACTAAGTTGACTGTGCCTTTAAACAGCTTGGAAAATTCCAGAAAATTATGTCATGGCTTTAGAAGCTTCTGATAGGCTAATTGACATCATTTGAGTCAATTGGAGGTGTACCAGTGGATGTATTTCAAGGTCTACCTTCAAACTCAGTGCCTTTTTGCTTGACATCATGGGAAAATAAAAATAAATCAGCCAAGAACTCAGAAAAACAATTGTAGACCTCCACAAGTCTGGTTCATCCTTGGGAGCAATTTCCAAACGCCTGAAGGTACCAAGTTCATCTGTACAAACAATAGTATGCAAGTATAAACACCATGGGACCACGCAGCCGTCATACCGCTCAGGAAGGAGACGCGTTCTGTCTCCTAGAGATGAACGTACTTTGGTGCGAAAAGTGCAAATCAATCCCAGAACAACAGAAAAGGACCTTGTGAAGATGCTGGAAGAAACGGGTACAAAAGTATCTATATCCACAGTAAAACAAGTCCTATATCGACATAACCTGAAAGGCAGCTCAGCAAGGAAGAAGCCACTGCTCCAAAACCGCCATAAAAAAGCCAGCCTACGGTTTGTAACTGCACATGGGGACAAAGATTGTACTTTTTGGAGAAATGTCCTCTGGTCTGATGAAACAAAAATAGAACTGTTTGGCCATAATGACCATCGTTATATTTGGAGGAAAAAGGGTGGGGCTTGCAAGCCGAAGAACACCATCCCAACCGTGAAGCACGGGGGTGGCAGCATCATGTTGTGGGGGTGCTTTGCTGCAGGAGGGACTGGTGCACTTCACAAAATAGATGGCATCATGAGGGAGAAAAATTATGTGGATATATTGAAGCAACATCTCAAGACATCAGTCAGGAAGTTAAAGCTTGGTCGCAAATGGGTCTTTCAAATGGACAATGACCCCAAGCATACTTCCAAAGTTGTGGCAAAATGGCTGAAGGACAACAAAGTCAAGGTATTGGAGTGGCCATCACAAAGCCTTGACCTCAATCCTATAGAACATTTGTGGGCAGACCTGAAAAAGCCAACTTATTGTGGGAAGCTTGTGGAAGGCTACCCAAAACGTTTGATCCAAGTTAACCAATTTAAAGGCAATGCTACCAAGTACTAATTGAGTGTATGTAAACTTCTGACCCACTGGGAATGTGATGAAAGAAATAAAAGCTGAAATAAATCATTCTCTCTACTATTATTCTGACATTTCACGTTCTTAAAATAAAGTGGTGAACCTAACTGACCTAAGACAGGGAATATTTACTAGGATTAAATGTCAGGAATGGTGAGAAACTGAGTTTAAATGTATATTTAAGGTGTATGTAAACTTCCGGCTTCAACTGTATATATATATATATATATATATATTTTACCCCGTTTTCTCCCCAATTGGTAGTTACAGTCTTGTCTCATCGCTGCAACTCCCGTACGGACTCGGGAGAGGCGAAGGTCGAGAGCCATGCGTCCTCCGAAACACAACCAACTGCTTCTTGACACAACGCTCGCTTAACCCGGGAAGCCAGCCGCACCAATGTGTCGGAGGAAACGCCGTACACCTGGCGACCGTGTCAGCGTGCACTGCGCCCGGCACGCCACAGGAGTCGCCAGTCCGTGATGGGACATCCCCGCCTGCCAAACCCTCCCCTAACCCGGACGACGCCGCCCCATTGGTCTCCCGTTCGCGGCCGGCTGCGACAGAGCCTGGACTCAAACCCAGAATCCCTAGTGGCACAGCTAGCACTGCCTTAGACCACTGCGCCACTCGGGAGGCTATTCCAAACGTTAAAACTGAAGGCGGATTTAATTGGGTGGAGACCTGAGGAAAGACAGTACCTGTCCTTTGTTGTTCTTCAGTTCTCCGTGGCAGTAGAGGAATCGTGACAGCTGGATCTCAGGGAGCCGTTGGCCCTCCTCCAGGTAAGCCAAGCCCCTCCTATAGAACTGACACTCCGCCTCCCCGGTCTTTCTGTCCACCTCTGATACGATTGACTGGACCAACTCCAACTGGCGGGGGGGGGGGACATTTAAAAAATATATATATAACATTTATTTAACTAGGCAAGTCAGTTAAGAACAAATTATTATTTACAATTACGGCCATATCTGATACGATGGACTGGACAAACTGTGGGGGGGGGGGTGTATCAACTAATCAATCAGGTGACCGATCAATCAGCCCAAAAAAATAAATGAATGAAACAACCAATCAATGTGTGTGTATCCTCACAGCGTCAGGCAGTGTGTCTTCATCGGGGTGATCTGGGGGCGTGCTCTTCAGAATCTCCCGTAGCAACAGCGGGTATTTGACCAATCGGCTGCGAGGGAGGTCCAGGAAGTTCCAGAGGTCCAACTTCCTGCTAAAAGACGACTCCTGGCACAGACGAAGGAATTGCTCCACTCGTTTCTGCTGCTTCTTCATGTCCAACAGGGCCTTAATCAATACAATCAATAAACCTTCAATCAGTGCATCAATTAACCAATCCATCAATTGATTAAGCAAAATACAAATCAATCAATCAGCCAGTCAGTCAATAAATCAGTGTGTCAATCAATCAGTCAACAAACAGGAAACACTCACCTTAGCCTCCACCTGGTTACAACAATATGTCACATACGCCTCTAGACAGGGGAACTAGAAAAGAAAGAGAGAGGGGGAGAGAGAGAGAGAGAGGGAGGGTGGGAGAGAGAGAGAAATAGGGGGAGACAGAGAAATAGAGGGAGAGAGAGAGGAGAGAGGGGAGAGAGAGAGAGAGAGGGAGAGAGAGAGAGAGAGGGAGGGAGAGTGAGAGGGAGAGATAGAGAAATAGAGGGAGAGAGAGGGGAGAGAGGGGAGAGAGAGAGAGAGAGGGAGGGTGGGAGAGAGAGAGGGAGAGATAGAGAAATAGGGGGAGAGAGAGGGGAGAGAGAGGGAGGGTGGGAGAGAGAGAGGGAGAGATAGATAAATAGGGGGAGAGACAGAGAAATAGAGGAAGAGAGGGGGGAGAGAGAGAGATAAAGACATGGTTCACAAAGTGCATTCCCTTCTCCCTCTTCTCTTTCAGTCCTCAGTTTCCATGGTGACGGTTTCTCACCCAGTTGAAGAGTGTTACTCCAATTGCCCCGACAGTCTTTTCTGATCCTCTCAGGCGTTCCAGCCGAGCCAAGAGATCTACAACAAGACCAGAGCAAACAAACACACAGAACCATCAAGATAAATACACTGCATCTGAATACAGACAGGAAATGAGACCTTAATTAAAGAGGAGGATTGTGGGTTACCTTCATGGAGGGGTATGAGAGAGTCCAGAGTACCAAAGATCTGTCCCAGCTCACTCTCGGTCATGATGTCCAACTTCAGCATGGGCTCATAGTACACCTGGAACACCACAGAGTTAGTTCCTGGTACACCTGGAAGACCACAGAGTTAGTTCCTAGTACACCTGGAACACCACAGAGTTAGTTCCTGGTACACCTGGAAGACCACAGAGTTAGTTCCTAGTACACCTGGAACACCACAGAGTTAGTTCCTGGTACACCTGGAACACCACAGAGTTAGTTCCTGGTACACCTGGAAGACCACAGAGTTAGTTCCTAGTACACCTGGAACACCACAGAGTTAGTTCCTGGTACACCTGGAACACCACAGAGTTAGTTCCTGGTACACCTGGAACACCACAGAGTTAGTTCCTAGTACACCTGGAACACCACAGAGTTAGTTCCTGGTACACCTGGAACACCACAGAGTTAGTTCCAGGTACACCTGGAACACCACAGAGTTAGTTCCAGGTACACCTGGAACACCACAGAGTTAGTTCCAGGTACACCTGGAACACCACAGAGTTAGTTCCAGGTACACCTGGAACACCACAGAGTTAGTTCCAGGTACACCTGGACCACCACAGAGTTAGTTCCAGGTACACCTGGACCACCACAGAGTTAGTTCCAGGTACACCTGGACCACCACAGAGTTAGTTCCAGGTACACCTGGACCACCACAGAGTTAGTTCCTGGTACACCTGGACCACC